>NW_020799097.1:57043140-57097394 GCF_003259725.1 Athene cunicularia | reverse complement strand
GGGGGGAAGAAAAAAAAAAGTTGATTACAGAAATGAATTTATATCTTGTAACTGTGCAGATCAAGTTGACCTTTTTAAACATTAAAGAATTACTGAACAAAAATCCCTAATGCCATTTCTTCTACTGGCACGTCTAAGTCTGCTATGTATGAACTCCACATTGAACAATCCTATCTAAGCTGTAATTCAGACTGATAAATTCAGTGGTTTCTCTTGCCAGTTAGCTCTCTTGCCAGTTCGCTCTCTTCCATGAATTTACCATTAATTTAGCTCTCCTCCAGAAATGCTATGGCATGGTACAAATGTACTACTAGTCTTCTAAAAGACAGTAATAAATAACATAACAAGAATTAATTGAAATCCAGAATCAAACACTGAAAAAGGCAATGATTACTTTTGGCATGATCCCACGGCTTGCTGAAAATCTAACATTTGGTAAGGACACTGATCTACTGAAAAACAGGCAAGAGCTAGAATATTTCTCTAGCTGAGTTTGAATATTGGAGAAGATAAAAACAATGTAAAACAAAGAGGGACACAGTATATCACATGTAAGAAGACAAGCCAAAATCATGAATGCTCATTTTCAAATAGTACTCATTCTCTCTTCTTTGTGTTTGCAGGAAACTTCATAATGTAAGAGGAATAACTTTTCAGTTGAAAATCTTTATAAAGGTGTAACCTCATGGATGTCATTATAACCACAAAAAAATCTACACCTGTTAAGAACAAACCTATTTCCTTAAGGTCCACAATTTAGATTTTGTTCTTCCTGTAATCCTTTTGAACTTCCTTTCAGTCAGTGTTCAGTAACCTGTACTGAAATACCAGTAATTTAACAATGTTGAAAGGCTTTCAGACTTGCACCTGGTCAGACAGCTCCCCTCCTTCCCTTTAGAAATCCACAAATTATGCAAAATCACCGTATTAGTACAAAGCCACACACATTCAGCTGAAGTTCTGGCACAAAATGGGGGTAGAGCTCAGCTACGGTTTTAGTATAAGAAATCCTTCCAAAATTATAAAAGGTATAATTTTGACAGGAACTGACAGAAATTGGTACTTAAGGCTGTAGGATGATTTGAACTGCCTGCACCATGTTCCATATTCATTAGTTTATTTGACAGAAGATAGCAGACTCAGTCCAAAACCCAATTAAGAAAATGCCACAAGAAAAACCCCAGCTCTACAACTTTGTACCATCACAACAGGCACAGCAAAAATGCCCAAGATGAAACAGATCTTGGAGAAAGAACTGTTCTTCATGATTAAGAAGGGCTCCTTGAGACGGAAGGTGAGCACGCTGACAGAGTAATGCTAGGGAAGGAAAGCAGATGCTCATGTCGTATCTCTTCTGCAACAGGCACACACAGACTGAAAGGCTATTCTTCTACAGGGGCTAAATTCAGCAGCAAGAATATACAAATACAGAGGGAGCCTGCTCCAGAGTACTAAATCAAGCTAAAAAATAAAATCACAACACACTCCTTCACTTTAGTCGGAAAGTCTTTCAGAGAAAGAAATGGTGAAATAATATTTTCAAAGTCAGATCTAATGTGAAACAGAATCTGACAGATACGATATGATACATCAAGGCAAAACAGAAATTGAATGCAGTTTCTCTGAAAACTGATGAAAATCTACAGTAGTTTTTAGTACTGGTGGTGTGATCCTCAAAGGTATCACCACTAGCTACTGAGCAATTCTGATCTTATTCCAGTCCCTAGTTCCATCTCTCAGATATGCAATTTCTGCAAGAGGAAAGAGCTGAGGAGGTGAGATGAGCATTGAATCACCAATACTTTGTACTCCAGCACTCTGACACAGGCTGAGACCGTGTCCTCAGCAGCAAAAGTCGGTTGGGGTTTAGGCTGCTCTGCCTGGAGCTGTGCTCCCTGTGGTCCTCCTCAACACCTGACCTCGCCTTGTCAGAGGCTGCAAAAGTGGTGCTCAGCACAGCCCTAGATTCATTCTCTCTCTAATTGCCTCCCCTTCCCCAAGTTCAGTTTCTGACGGATCTCACCCTTTAGGGGCTGTAAGTAGCCTCACACAGTACTACGCTCTCTGCTCTGGCTGTAGGCTACTCCTTGCACACAGGGGTTGTTTCTGCAACCATCAGATTGCTTCATGCTAGTAGGGCAACCTAAAGAGACCTTAACGTAACTGAATCAGGCTTCTTGCTATTGGTCTTCAGAAGAAGTAGATTTACTCTGGCATTTGTCCCTCAGGTCCCCAGAGCAAGACATTAGCCACTGTACATGTTCCCACAGAACTTTTTGTGACTCATCATGGAAACTGGACAAGCTGAACTGCCATGGGCTTCAGCTGGCAGGACACGAATGAGAAATCACAGCACCTAAATGGGAGGAAACCTCTATTTTGCATAACACAGGCCGATCAGATTAACTCTGAGAAGTTTGCTATCGCATTAGATGCTTTCAAATGTCACAGAGGATTATTTGAGAGGACGGTTCTAGCAGACTCATCTATAGCCTTAACATGTCTTTCTGTTATGGCTCTTCCTATTCCTGCTCACATCCTTTGAGGATGTGGGATACAATTATCTACCAAAGGTAAAACTGATAAAGTTAGGACATTTTCAGAAAGCAAAACCAGGGAACCATAACGTGGGAGATTTGAATTCAGATATTGGGAAAGGGTATCTTGCCTCTACATGAGATAATGTCTCTTAATCTTTGAAAAGAACAACATGAATAATATTCTACTTTACAACAAGAATAAAGGCACAGCACAGCACTGCTTTTCTTTTAAAAAACTATCCATTGGCAGTACTGCGAATAGTATGAATACAATTGGTTAATAATTTATTGAGCTTTAAGAAAGAAGTCTGAAAACCTCCTGCAAATAACCTTCTGATCTCAAGTTTTGGTAAGAGAGATGTTGTACCAACTACCCTGCTGCTTGCTACCATAATTTAAGGAGTTTTAGTACCTGTGCTCACTTGGGGGAAACTCCAGTTTCAATCTGAAACTTGCAGCAAATCAATATAATCTGCATTACAATACATGGTCTGATTTAAGTGACAGGATACTTTAAAATGATCTCCCACTGTGTATCACTTTTATGTTTTATTGTTGAAATATTATTTCAGTACCAGCAATTTTGACTGGAAAAAAAAAAAAAAAAGACTGCTTTTGTTTCTGCCAGTGTCGGCTGCTTTATTTCATTGTTGCCTAAGTTATGTAACATTTTCAGTCAGTTCCACATTCACCACAGAGATTTATGTTAAATTATGACATTAACTTCACAAAACATGCCTTAAAAAAAAAAATGAACACAAAAAAACCCACCCAAAACAACCCACAGGAAATTCTACATAGATGACAATGTTTCTACCATTTCTATCTGCACGCTCCTCTCTCTCCCTTGGAGCTAACAGAGAAAAGGAAAGACTACTGACCAAGAAGCATCCATTTCTGATTCTTTCAGCAAAGTAGCAAACCCCTTCCAGACAATTTTATTGTATGATACTAATGCCTGATATTATTCTTTGAAACCTTAGCAGAACTGCTCTCTGAGTACATAATTTCTCTAATCCATCCTCACAGAAGAGGAAAAAAATAAAAATTAGAGGAGTGAGACAAATACAACAATGTAGTAAGTTGCCTACATCTCCTGATTTTTTTAAATATTATGTATTTGCTCAGGATACTATAAAACATCATCTTCTCACATTTTAAGAGAATAATATATTCAACACCGTGGCTGAAAATCACAAGTAATTAAGACATCAAGGTGGGTTTGACTTCACTTTATTTATCACGAAACTTAATAAACATGGGCAGAAATTATTTTTCTCTCAGAGATTCAGAAATACCCATACTTGGCTGTAAATAATATGGCCAAGGTCACCCATGAGGCCCATTGTATAGCCTGACCTAGTATGCAATTTTACTGAGTGTCAGTTCTAGCCTACAGTAGAGAAATTAAGATTATTAATGAAAGATAAATGAGAAAACAGTTTATAATGACTTACAGGAGGGTAAAGCAATTGTACCTGTAGATCCTTGACAATATCATGATACGGCCCTGCAGTCTTTCTCCTTACAAATAATCCACCTATAATACCATAGAGAGTTATGCACAGAAAAGGGTAACAGTAGTAAGAATAGAAACAAATTGATAATACTTATGAGATAGACAAGAAAACTAAAAGAACATTTTATATATGTTAACCTGGGATATTCAGAAATCCAGACACAACTATCAGAGGAGTAATCTCTAAGAACAAAGCCTTCTGAACAAGACATTAATAGGTATAGCGTGACTGGAATCAGGACTAAATGCCTCCATCTACACTAGCATGTAGGAGCAATTTGCTGATCAAAAAAGTTAGTGTTGAAGACCTGATACCCACACATTTGAGAGGTTTTTATTTTCAACTAGCCCTAATCCTGTCCCAAGGCTTCAGTCTGCTTTTGTAAAAAGAGCACGTGAGGTTTATTCCTGGCAATCCTGGTTTAGTTCTATCCAAATGGGATTCAGCTGAAAACCTCATCCTGAACCACAGCCCTGAAGCTGGGAATGAGCAGGAGATTCACTTCAAAAGCACACTCCTCCTGCAAACTTAAAACACTGTAACAAATGCATTCAATACACCTTGTAGAGCAAAATGAGTACACAGGCTAAGTACACTGACTAGTTATGAAAAAGGATGCTTAATAAAGAATAAGAACATGAAATTAGGCAATGGAAAAGGTTAGGTATCAAGATGTAAGAGACCTTAGAAGGGAAAACCATTAGACTACAGTATACCTGAGGGTAGATGTTTTCTATTCCTTGTCAGTGAACTCCTTGATTTTGAAGCATTTTACATAATGTAAAAAAAAAAAAAAAAAAAAAAAAAAAAAAAAAAAAAAGGAAAAGAAAAAAAAATACAAACACTTTGAAAGACTGGTAAATCCTTGTCTTAAAAGAAATTCTTGATTCACCTTCAACCATCATAACTTACTCAGCAACTGACTGTGAAAGAGTAACTATGTTGATAGAGTTAAACCAGAGTGGCTGACTTGTTACCAAATGCCATCTTTCATGTCATGAATATCTATGATTCTGTAAGAAATCATTTTGGAATCAAAGAATGAAACCTCTACAGAGTCCTGTGGGAAAACAGCATGAGTAGCCTGCGAGCCTGATTTTTTCAATGACCATGCTTATTTCAGTCCTATTTTCCAGCTGGCTGATCAGAAAGATACACAGATCAGGAAAGCACTCATCTTTCTGAATTTCTCCTTTTCTGCCTTTCATGAGCAAATCATTTTTCCATTTTAGTTTCCATAAGGGTGCTAATGGAAACCCATTTTGGGCTAAACAAATGATTAAGGCTAATGGATTGCTAATGCATAGTACGAGCAAAATTTTATGAAAGTCAAACTCTCAAATTCACATATCCACAAACAGGTGGAAGTAGATGTGGAGAGAACATTAACAGTAGAGATTGATTTCTGTGCATGAATCTAAGTGAAGTTACCGCACTTATATATGGGGAAGAAAAGGAAGAGGCACTGACAGCTATGAAAACAGTCAAACAGGGCACAGCAAAAATGCAGCTTTGTTACACATTTAAAACTGTGTACTGCTGTGGAGTGGCTTCCATTTTTAAACCTGCATTTATCTACTTTCAGTGTAATGCTAACCAAAAAAATTAGTTATATCCTGTTGTAAGTATTAGAAAAACTGTGAGAAGATCTCAGGTATCTTCATGGATCTACAGACATATTCTGCTGATTTGTCTTGGAAGCCAGAATATATGGTTTCTGTTCACTTCACTTCAGTGGATGAAAGCTAAAGAATCTGTGCAGAGAAAATATGAACTCACAGACAGCTCTGGGAGTTTTCAATTTAAGCAGCTCTGCTTGGTAGTTAAAGTTCCCTTTAAATCACTGCTGAAAAAGATTGCCAAAAATTAAAAGAAGGGGCATTTACAGAAAGGCCACAGAAAGTATTTATCACAGTAGCTTTAAAAAGATACCTATTACTCTGTGTCTGAAAAATTACATTTATTGCAAAATCATCTCTCTGGATTAAGCACAAAGATGTTTTATGCTCACCAGCTGCCCATTTTGAAGCAGTAATTAACCAAGAAACATAATTGAGACCCTATGTTAATATCACTGACAGAACAATTGAACAAAAAACCTAAGCTACTTTAAAAACAAGTTTTATTCCAAAACTGGAAAAAACAATGAGCATTAATTTCTGCACCATTTTTTCCTGACAGGATGTTAGCAGGCACAGTTATTGACTACACAGAAACCCTTCAACACTTCTTAATATTTTATGCTCATTTACTCAGCTTCTACTAAAATACCAACTGGAAACCCTTTTTTTAAAAAAAAAAAAATTAACAGAATTCCCAGTGAAAAGTTCACACAGTAAAGTTTGCAATCTGGCAAAGGTGTGCTGGAACTTGTCCAGCTGGTTCAACAGCATGTCTTAAAATATATACATCACAAACTGCGAAGAGTATGTGTTCTTTGGCATATGCATGCAATATACTTTGAATCATTCCATGTTTAACAAATTTTAACTTTACCTCTCACTTCACTGATGTGTTTAGACAATAGGATGACAGCCATTAAAAAGATGACATTTCTATTATTTTATTGTTTGTGTCATAGTTTTTATGTTATTAAGGTGTAGGGGGGTTATATTTAATTTATTGAGGTCTCAAAAAAAAAAAATCTGTTCCAAGAAATTGCTTCAAATATGTGAAGAGAAAAGAAAATGTAGTCTTATTCAACAGAATCGGTGTTTTAGTTTTCTCTGTATGGATCATAGATTTGACCCTTTCTTAATGCCTTGGTGGTATAAAATCACTCTGCAAATGCAGTGGGGTACTCTCTCTTAACAGAAGGACCACTCTGGGAATGAGAAGCAACTCACTGTATTTGTCAAATCCACTTTTTCTTGTCTTCATAAGGTGAGAAGTTCCACTGTCTTATTTTCCTATAGCAAATGCCTTCATAGCATATTTTTTATTTAATATCTCATTCTGGTTGTAGTATTTCCCATAAATTATTTTTAGTACTTCTCATGCTTAGAGAAATGCACAAATATTATCTAGGTGTGGTGGTTTAGGCCCTGCCGGGACCAGAGACCACATTGTTGTTGTCCCTCCCCCACCCTCAGCCGGTCAGGCTGGCAGTGAGGCACAAACCCTGGGTTAAAATAAGAAGAAATTTAATACAACAGTGTGATAAATAACAATTTGAACAACAACAGTAGCAATGATAACAACAATAAATAGCAATAACAGTGAACAAGACAAAAGATATACAGGGAAATACTGCAATGGTTACGGACAGCCTGCCGTGTGATTCCCATCACCAAAGCCACAAAGGAAAAAGTTCCCACGCTGCCATGCCAGACCTGACATCAGTATGGTATGAATAACCCGGCTGGAGATCCCTTCCCCTCTCTGCTGGGGAAACTTAACCCTATCCTAGCTGAACCAAGACATAATCCACCCCTTTATTCTATACCATCTGCATCATGCCCAGATGCCATTTAGCAGTTCACACTAACAAAACAACGATTAACAAAGGCACAGTATAATTCACGGTATGTTCTTACTCAAAATCAAGACCCCCTGTGGTACGCATCAGACCTCTCCATTGTCCTGCATCACCCACCAGGTGCACCCAGGTCCTTGGGCAAAAGCAATCCCGTGGATGGGTTTGCCTTTGCCTGGCGCAGGACTAACCCAGACCATTTTTCCCAATATATTCCTCATGCGCACCACAGGGACTTTATCCCCATCTACAGCACGTGGAGGTCTCGACTGAGCCAGGCCAGCTCGACTAGCAGATCCTCTTGTGTTGACTAGCCAGGTGGCCTTTGCTAGATGCATGTCCCAGTCTCTGAAGGTCCCACCTCCCAGTGCTTTCAATGTGGTTTTTAACAGTCCATTGTAGCGCTCGATCTTCCCAGAGGCTGGTGTGTGGTAGGGGATATGGTAGACCCACTCGATACCGTGTTCTTCTGCCCAGGCATCTATGAGGATATTTCAGAAGTGGGTCCCGTTGTCTGACTCAATTGTCTCTGGGGTGCCATGTCGCCACAGCACTTGGGTTTCAAGGCCCAGGATGGTGTTCCGGGTGGTGGCAAGGGGCGCTGGGTAAGCTTCCAGCCATCCAGTGGTTGCTTCCACCATTGTGAGCACGTGGCGCTTCCTGTGGCAGGCCTGTGGCAGATCGACTACACTAGGATTTATGCAGAATAGATAAAAATCTCTGGAGTGTGAGCTAAAAAAGCATGTCTTTATTTAGGTACAACTGTTCTAAGTATATGCCATATAATGTCTTCACTGCAATAGTCTATTAAGGTATGTTGCACAGTTCCCGGACATATCCAGCATTGATTTCAATTTTATTTTTTAATAATGATTAGAGGATAATCTTTCCTTTTGGGAAGAATTTTCTTGCCAAGTTACACAAATTGTTATGAGATTTTTATTAAACTCTTTGCATAATATATATGATATCTCATTAGCTCATTTTAACTCTGAGTAATACAGCAGTTTAAAGTGTTTGCTCCTACTTCTCTTAGAGCAGCATATTTTCTTATAGGATATTCAATATCAGTAATAAGTTACAGACTTCATCCCAGCTCTGTCTTCTATAATAGTTGTCAGCTATTTGGACATATAACCCTATGCTTTCTTCAGAAGTCCATATTTGTTCCAGAGAGATTATTTCTTACAGATCCCTTTACCTCCTGACCCAGAGTCTGCCACCGTAGCGCCCATCTGACCTTCTTGCTGAGGTTTGTGTCATAATTCCCACAGCAGCATTAAGCTCAGCAACCATCAAATGTGATTTTACATGGCTCAAGAATTTCACCCAACTCGCCATTCAAGTAGCCTAACTAGCACTTTGTTAGCTGTCTGCTGGTTTTGAGACAATGTTTCTTGGCAGGATAAAATTATTTTACCTTATTCCCCCTGTGATTCGACACAAATGACAAAGTCAATCATTTAGTTTTCAAATCCAGTCCTAATTACAGAGTTGGAGAGTTGAGGAAGAGGGTGAAACCCTTCTATAACTACTGGCAGCTTGTTTAGACCAAAAGATTTTAAAACACAATACTTTTCTTTCAACAGAAAATACCTAACAACTGGCACAATAACCTACCTAAAAGCAAAAGATGGTGCTGCCAGACACTAGGCACACTAATGTATTTTGGATAGGGTGGATGAACTGCAGCCTATTAAAGATAATTGAAAATTTCTGTTAAGTTTTATGTCACCTAAGGTGCTAAAGTCTTGGGAGTTTGGGTTTTTTCCTTTCCCTGTAGGAAAATATTTTTATTGTAAAATTCTGAAATATTTGAAAGGATCAGAGAACTATGAACTGAAAGGAACATAAACTTTAAAATTAAAGAAGAGAATGGAAATTTTCATCTTGCACAAGCATCAAATGATGCCTTGTTTTTATTTTAGCTAGATTATTGAGATGTGTGATTGGTGTGAGAGAAGTTCAAAACAAGAAAAAAAAGGAAAAAAAAAGAAAGAAAAAAGCGCAAGCTGTTGATTTCTTCATAGATTCTATTGCAGATACTTTGGAAGGAAGATAGAGAAAACAGAAAAGATGAAACTGAATAAAAGGTCTTAAAGAAATACGTTCTGTTACGATTGACCATCTGTTTCTCACTGGAGCCACACATCTCCTTCCCTAGCTGTCTTGCACATATGATAAGCTGCACCTCTGGATACCTGGACACTAAGAACCCAACTCAAAACTTACAGAATAGCATTTCCAGATGCTCCTGTTTAGATCATCTAGCTATCATCTAATTTAGGCTCTGTTCTCTGCTGGAGGTGAAATCAAGTCATGCATAGAATCCCTACAAAGCCTATGAGTCACTCAAGTCCTACTTGAAACAGTTTAAGGACAAAACTCATTCCAGTTTAACGACAGGAATTTTGGTAAGAAAAAGCAGACCAAAATGCACACTACTGCTAAATTTATTATAAAACTTCAGTAGCATTGCACAAGCTTTTTATATCAGAAGTTCACTATTCTGCAGCCCCTTATCATTCCAAGCTTTGGAGTTCCCCGACAAGCTTGTAAAATATACCAATAAACTAAGCAGCTTTGTCCTGAACTTGAGCCAGGATGTGACAACTATTCTGGGTACATTGCTTAAAATCAAATCGCTGTTCCTCTGTCAAATTCAATTATGACAACATCACTTTTTCTTATTTTTTTTAAATCATTTTCTTTCCCTCAGTATTGTTTACAACTCCTTCCAGTCTCACAGAGTTAACAAATTGTAGTCCTCTGCAAGAGTGTTAGCAACAGCATTGGCAGAGATCCTGTGTTGTCCCTAGGTTCCAGGTGACACAGGAGAAGGGAAGGACTGCTGAAATCTGTACTGGCTCTTCAACTGGCAAGTTGCATGTACAGCTTTGGGACCACTCCGCTGTACACCAGCTGGCAAATACAAACGGGGAGAGAAGCAGAGCTTTACTCCCACAAAAATATCAAGGTTTCAACATCTTTCTACAGTCACCCCTGGAACTAAAACAAAATCTTAAAGCAAACTAAGGGAACAATACTGAACACCAAATAGTCTTGAGATCTGAACAGCCTCCTGAGACCTGGGAGACCAAGCTCTAAATTGACCATAGCAAAGACACTAACCTGAGATTCATCTGCTATGGAGGTGTTACAATACCAGCTATCCAGGAAGATGTATCTGGGTAAGATAGTGTGGGTGCTTGTATATGGTTCACTTTCCAAATTTCACCCAAACTAGAATTCTGATGAAGCACTGTCTTTTCTGAAAAACCATTGTGACAGAAAACATTTGGGCAGATTTATTGCTGGTACTTCCAAACCACAACTTATTGACTAGTCAGTTCTGCTGGGCACGTTGCAGGAAATTCACAACTGGCTTGGATGATACCAAATCCTAGATCCTTCTGTCATCAGAGCTAAAATGAGGATCTGGACCACTACATTAGAGTTACAAAAGTGCTATAAGAACCCACTGGCAACAAGTCTACCTTTAAATAGAGACACATAACTGACAGTGTGGATTATGTTCATTTAGATAGCCTGGTTTATAAAAAATCCTCTTCCAAATCTCCCTCTTCTTCATTCTTAGCCTAGAGCCTAGTACTCAGACATGGGACTAGCTCTATCTACAATGTCTTAATCACTATTTTTTTCCTCACTGCAGCAAACTGCTTAGTTTTGCAGCTGATCATAAGACCCATTGATACCACTAATGGCAGTTCTAAAATGCATTCCAAATGTGACTGGAAGCCCAATTCTTTCTCTTTTTTTAACCAATCCATACTGTATGTCCTTTCCCTTGAGACTCTTAAGGTACCTGAAGAGGCTGATTACAATTTTTTGTTATTTACTGGGGACTGGGTTTAAATCCACTATACCATGAACGGGTTCAGATTTCTTTGTCTTGGGTTTTCAGTAAGTTCATAAAAATGCCAGTATGCACTGATGAGAATTATATCCCAGAAAGAAATGATGGCTTGATATAATTAGCTTCTTGGCAACCCTGAGCAAATCACAGGCTTGTAAGTCTTGAACAGGGAGAAACATATCTGATGTATGGCTGGAGTTCAGTAGCGTACTGCCATTTTCAAAATCAGTATACCTGGAAAGGCAAGGATGAATCAGAGAAAAAATAAAGTAATGCTTAAAGTAAAATAAGTATAAACACAAATAACTTTGTATAAGGAAGTCCACAAGTTTGGGCATGTGGCAGAAATGGAAACAGAATCATCACAGTGAATATTTGTGCATAGCCCAGAGAAGAAAAGATTTCCCAACTTCAGCTGAATAGAATGTAGTGACTGCATTGAGATGCTGAATCTCAACTTGCTGTGAACCGACTGACTCTCCCCAACTACTTCCTCTTAGCCATCCTCCACTCCTCTCTAGCAGGAGGGGAAGAAATGAAGGAAAACAGGGTGAAGGCAGGAAGGAGTATGAAGAAGAAAAATAAATCACAATTCACACTCCCAGCTGACAGGACACTGACCATTTGGCGTGCTTAATGAGAGCCCTTCTACCCACCATGTCAGTCTGTCTGACTGAATCGCTCTCAACACGTGCAGCTCTACCTGCACACCTTCAGGGTTTCCCTGTGGTTCCCTGTGGCCTGGGGTGACCATCCCTCCCAAGGAGAGCTCCAGCCCAGCTCTTCAGCTGCTGTCCAATGCCCTGGTGCTTGCCAGGTCACTCGCACTTCCTGACAGCTGTACCTTCCCCATGACACTATTTTATTATGAAGTGCACTGCAAAGGATGATGCTTCACCTGTCTACATCTGGAGGTTAAGATATTAAAGATTTTACGTCGAAGACATGTTTTTTCCCTCTGTGGAAAAATATTCCTTAGTAAAGTGACACAAAACATCATAGCTGAAGAATTCAAAGATGGTTATGGTGTTTATATATGCTACAAACAAGAGTATTTTGAAACTAGGCACAGCCTGAGGACTATGAATAAGATCTTCCTGTACATGTTATTTTTTGTTGCATTTTTTAATAGGGAATCCCCAAAGAGGAGTTCTAAACACTGATTGATTTAAGTGATACTGGAAATACAATTCTATCTCTTTTATTGGACCTGCTTACAAAACAAAAGGGGATTAACTGAGTTGGGAGATGGGGAACAGAGTATGATTTTATCCATGTAGTTGAAGGAAGAATCAGTGTGGGAATAAACAACAGATTAGCAAAATGTTAGTTGCTAGGATGAAAGGCTTTCCGTACACTTTCTACTGAGAGGCATTTTGAAATGTTGCTTACATTGACATGGTAGGCTTTATACTGAACACAACGATTTTCTTTGTTTGCCTTAGAAACAGCAACAGTATTCATTTCTAAAAGTTGCTGTATGCAAGATTATGGTGATCTCTGAGCAATACATTCAATTAAAAATTCACTGAAAGTGACGCATAAGGACTCTCATAGGTAACACAGTCATGGCAAAATGTGTATCATCTGACTTCAGACCTCTATAAACAATCTGGTTATATCCAAACTAGAAACTCTATGCTGCCTGTGGTGAGTGGAAAGAAATAGGTTTATCTTATGGACAATTCACTGCAACCTAAGACAGATGTCTGAACTGGACAGACACTTCCAGAGAACAACTCACTTTTTCCTCCTCCACTGCAGCTGTAAGTAGGTTTATTTTGACGGGTCATCTTTAAATACGTAGCCCCATTTTACATGCCACTTCCTAGAAAAAGGAAGATTTTGTTTTTTCTTGGTCCTGTCTCCACAAAATCTTTATAACAGGGCTCTTCAGAATGCAGACATCACCTTGAAGGAAATAAAATCACCAACTCACCTGCTCCTATGAGATATAGACTTCGAAATCTGACTAAAATGTCATTGTTTTTACCTCTTTCACTTTCAATCCTAGCAGTTTTCAGTTTTCGAGGAAAAAAACAAGCTGAGTATGGGAGGAGTTGCATTCTTTTCTTTATATTTTACTTGCATGTATGATTGTGTTGCATATTTTAAAAGAGTAAAATTCTGAAAAGCCCTGGCCTGCAAGGGCCTGTCTTACCGGTGCAACAGTTTCAATAAAAGGTAAAAGCAGTACAACCTGTATGCTGATTTGATCGCTCTGGAAAAGCCAGTTCAAGGGCTGAGAAGAGAGAGAACATTATTCATCTCTATCAAGTCAATGCCAATTAACGCCACTTATAACAAACTACAACTGGATTAGGAATCAATCAGATATTCACCATGTTGCCTTTTAATAAACTCTTCTGTGAATGACTGATAGGAAATGTTTTTATGTTGGTGCATCTAATGGCCCTTTTGTATACAGCAGAACACCAACAAATTAGTCAGCTAACAAAACATCATTACACCACATCACAAAAACAAAATGAAAGACATACATAAAATCTGACAGTGTTGTTTGCTATTCCTAATTCACGGTGATGTATCTAACTTTGACATGCACACTGACATTAACCACAAACTTCATTCACAATACAGTCATCTCAAATATCTTAACAGACTGCTGCAGTTTAAGAACTCTTAATTAAATTCTCTAACTCAAATGCTAGCATTCATATTTAGGTACAGTTATTCTCCAAACTCATCCATTCCTCAGTTACGAGCAACTTTTTTGTTTAAACTTGCACATGAAATTAAGGTATTTACAATACACTTATTGAAATGATCCATCTCTTTTCCCTTGCAAAAAGATTTGGTTTGAGATGTAGTTTGATTTTGCTTTGAGGGACTTCGTAGACATAAGCTCTTATGAAAGAAGATAAGAACAATACCCTCTTCTCAGTCATCAGAATATGTGCTGCTTTTTAGCTCATTAGTCTTGTCAGACTCAGTATTTGTATCACTTTTACTCTTCAGACATAATTTCTCGGGCATCTGGATGTAGCTAATTACATATCAGAGAAGTTAAATGAAATTATGAAAATGGAAGCTTTGATCTTCTGTTCCCACATTGTTCAGGAACACTACAGAGGTCCTCACACTACCGTGCATTTTCTCCCCTTTTTATTGCAGAAATAGCTTCTTTAAAGTAACTTATATTTGCTGCCAGCTCTTAGAAACAATCATACTATGATTTCTGAGGAACTAACAAGGTGTTCATTCCTTCCACCTGTGTCTCCATACCACCTGCAGGATGCTTTTCTTCCCTGCCACCAATTGTCAGCTAGATTCGCCCTCCAGTTTAGCAAGTGCTTCAAACATGGTCCTTCTTCCTGATGCCCTGTTTCTTCTGCGTATATCCACAGCATTTCTCTCCCCTATTAATGCAGAAAAGTGCTCCTGCCTTCTCCCTGTTCACCTCTGACCTGGAAAGACACTTGGCCCCAACGGTTCAGTGGTCTGCATGCCAGCCACCTCAGTGACCAGCTCCAGCACTGAAACTGGGAAGTTGAACAGCAGGAAAACACTGTTGACTACTATCAGTGACAACAGGCAGAAGAGCTACTCTCAATACCATTCCTGCTCTTCCTGATCCTCAGTTTGGCAACTTTCCCATACCAGCACTTGAAAGCCTAACAGCATCAGATTCCTAAAGGTTAAAATTAGTTTGTTCATATCCCAAATGTTAAATCATGTCAACATTTTCCTTTATGAAGCTCTATATTCAGTTAGTCACTATTTAGCTGCTATTTAACTGTCGATCTGGGTCATGCAGCCTAAAAATAAAACTCACAAAAAACTAAACCCCATCTCCCTAAATCAGTAAGGGTTTCTGTTCTTGAAAACAACATTTCAAGACTCCCATAGTGTGAAACAACTGCTTTTTCTATTAGAGAACATCATTTTACTATTCTCTCTTTAAAATGGGATGTGGGCATGTGGACTCCACACAGCACCCACATTAAAATAGCACATGTTGGCTTCAAAAGAGCTATTATGCAGTCTATAAGTTCAATGATCTGCAAAGTAATAAAAAGCTCCTTCTGTAGCCCTCACGGCCTATTGAGTAAATAGTAAGCATTTAAGAAAACTCCATAATTACATGTTTACACACTGGAGCCATTATGGGTGATCTAAAAAGAAGTACATGTATTTTTCTAAAAAAATTTCTTAATTACATTTTTTACATGATTACAACTCCTTTATAGCCACTAAGGACTACCAGATACAGAATATATAGGCTGAAAAGCTCACAGTTACAGGCTGTATTTAGATTCAGTGATGACAAAATAAGATGTCAGCTGAATATTTTAGATATTAGAGTATTTTACATATATTGCATCAGGGCAATCCCAAGCACAGATACAGGCTGTGTGAACAGTGGATTGAGAGAGCCCCACAGAGAAGGACTTGGGGGGATATTAGTGGATGGAAAACTGACTATGAGCCAGCAATATGCTCTCGCAGCCCATAAAGCCAACTGTGTTCTGGGCTGCATCAAGAGAAGTGTGGCCGGTAGGTCAAGGGGGATGACTCTCCCCCTCTACCCTGCTCTTGTGAGACCCCACCTGGAATCCTGCATCCAGCTCTGGCGCCCCCAACATAAGAAGGAAACAGAGCTGTTTGAGCAGGTCCAGAGGAGGGCCAGAAGACGATCAGGGGACTGGAGCACCTCCCTTATGAGGACAGGCTGAACCAGTTGGGGTTGTTCAGCCTGGAGAAGAGAAGGCTTCATAGAGACCTTATAGTGGCCTTCCAGTACTTAAAGGGGGCCCACAGGAAAGATGGGGAAGGTCTTTTTATCAGGAATTGTAGTGATAGGACGAGGGGTAACAGTTTTAAACTGAAAGAGGGTATATTTAGATAAGATGTAAGCAAGAAATCCTTTACTGTGATGTTGGTGAGATACTGGAACATGTTGCCCAGAGAAGCTGTGGCTGCCCCCTCCCTGGCAGTGTTCAAGGCCAGGTTGGATGGGGCTTTGAGCAGCCTGGGCTAGTGGAAGGTGTCCCTGCCCATGGCAGGGGGTTCGAACTAGATGATTTTTATGCTCTCTTTCAACCATTCTATGATTCTATGATTTAAGTTTAATACTTTAAATTAAATATATTTAAATTTTTAAAATTATAGAAAAGGTTCATTCTGAAATTCTATGCCATAAGCAAAGTAAGATGAATGCCTGCATCTGCCATTCCAAAATTGAGGTTTTGTCAAATATTGAAGCTTTAGGCCCAAGCCTGCTAAAGAATTAAATAGCTCAATGACTTCAGGTAAGTCAACAGGGAACCCCAGTGGTTGTATCCTTAGAGATCTGTCTTGGACTCACTTCTCTACCTGTGACGTACATTCCTGTGCCGAGAGCTACAGCTGCTCTACTCTGGCCAATCACAAACTTTTGTTGCAAAAACAATCTGTTTAATCCCTGCCTTATATAGAAGTACAAATTTGAAGTTTTAAGAGACTGTATCATATAGATGGCACATGCTCTGAAACTGAATTTGTATTAGCTTGACATAGTGGTCTATGGGTAAAACATTCGGTAAAAAAAGAACAGCAACCATTAAGGATGGGACCAACCATGCATTTTTCATATTTGAAAGCCATAAATCATCAATTTAGAGTTGATTGCCATCGCTTACATGCCTTTGAAGAACCATTTGCAAAGAATTTGCATCAGACAAAATGCGTCTTTTACATGCTTGTACATTGCACACTGTAAAAGTGACAGAATATTCAGACTTAAGAATAATTTAAAGTAGCATTTCAGTTCCCTTATATCTTGTATTCTAATTAAACTGTACCATTGTTCATATTCATAAAATAACAACAAAAGCCTGTTTACTAGCTGAAGTGAACACTTCATGTTTTCAAGGAACTCAGAAAAATCCTTAAGAAAACATCAGGGAAATGTTACTAGAAGAACAACTGTGGTTTGAGATCAAAGATGTCCTTTTAACTTGCACAGGCTACCACACAGGTGGGAGAATGAATTTTAATTGAAGAATTCAGCTTAATATTCATGTGGATAAAAAAAAAAAAATATTTCCCCACTTTTTTCCTCCCAACTATCCGTAAAATTATAGGTCATTTGGCATTACAATAATGCATGCACCATGAGGGATCACAGTATACTTCTATCTAAACTCCCAGAAATAACTATCTTTTGTAATTGCTCAGGAATACATTTACAGTCACAGGTTACAAGCAGTGTGTTCAACCCACTGCTCCTCTGCAACATTACAGTAGCCTTAATAATTTTGCCATAAGTCTATGCAGGCCAATTAAGGTAATGACATTCAAATGAACACCTACTTAGGATAGCTTCACATTAATTTAAAACGCTGACCAGTAACATTTGCATGGCAGATTCGGAGAGAGCTAAACTGTCAGATGGTAGTGATGTTTAATGTACAACAAAAATGCATGTGTCTACTGTCATATCAGATATTGTGTCATATCTACCACATGCCATTAAGTAACAGAAACACTGTAACAACCATGGATAATCTATAATAACCTGACAACAAAGATTGATGGAAAATGTAGAATTCTAGCCAGGACACTGATGCTTAACAAAAAATTATCTGCCATTGAGTAGTACTGTCAGTTGTACATCACTGCTTGATAAATACACAGAGGAAGGAGGAATAAAATGACATTGGTATTAAAATGCAATTTAACCAGGATTTCTGTTTAAATTGGTGTCTAGCATGGGTGTAGTAGGTCATATTACCTTGACAGCATTTTTTTTAATACATCATGTATTTTCCAAAGGTCATTTTTATAATGAATGAGGATATTCTCTTTCAGTGTATCATTATTTGCCCAGCACTTCCTACCATTTAGATGCCTATGCAGATAATAGTAGCACACAAGACAGCAAAGACATCAATGTGTGTCAGATGTGTTATTTAAGCATTTAACTCTTACTGAAATCAGTATTAGGTCAGCACCTAAATACCTTTAAAAACTGATTGTCTGTGGGAAAGTTCTCCTTACTCAACAGGTCCATCCTGCTTAAGTATTCAGCATCATGACTGCTCTCTCTAGCAACAAACTGCACTCTGCATGACAGTTCAGCCCCATGAATCCTGAAAAGACATCTGTCTTGACTCTGTCTTTTTCATCATCCTACCATTTTCTGTAGTCTATTTACTATACTCCTCCAGCACACTTTTGCAGGTAGGAATTGGCTGCAAACCAGTGCACCCCAGTTCTTGGCAGCTAGCTGGCCACAAGGCAGGCCACAGCTTTCCATAGGGAAATGTTGAAGAAATACCACTGCAGAACTAGGGTGCAGCTTCGTATTACATTTCACACGCACTACAGCAACATGTAATCAATTGAGATAAAAATGAAAACTGCACGTTAGTCCTATGAAACCTTCTGAGCTAACACAGACGGCACAAACTGGAGCTTTTCGTTACTCAGTCAACAGAACTGCTTACTAATTCTGATCTGTTTATAAACATGCAAATATTAAGGTATTGAATACAATTCATTTTGAAGATCTTTTAGCACTATTAACAGTCCATGGTGACAATCTTGGTCCTCAGTCCCAGGTATGCTGGTAGATGGTTTTAAAAAAATTTGAATAAAAATAATAATACTGCTTTACTTGCAAATTCTGCACTTATGAAAAGCAAAAAGAGGATATAAAATGGAACCTTGTTATGTCAATTTCGGAGAATTGCTTTTCAAATCAGAACCACACAAAATTCAGCACTTCCAGCACAGGAAGGCTAGAAGTAATACATAGCAGAGGTTTTATACTTGGATTTATTACACTTATTTCAGAAGGTGGCTTGACTCAATCAAGTGAAGCTCTTTGTCAATTCACGTTCTTAAACAATGAGTTCTATGGACCCTCTTCCACTGTCAGTTACTTCGTATGTCTAGATGATTTATAGGAAATGAACACAGTGGATACATTTACACACTCATTAGCTCAAAAATCATGCTTATAGCTGGCCACAACAGCCTGTTTCCATCACCATGTGCTAGATAAGAAGTTCAGACTCAAACACACTCTTTGACAAGTGTGCACACACCCACAGACAGACCATTGGTCTCGTTTGGCTTCAAGTCTTTATGTTCTTCATACTAAATTGACCTAGAATTCCTGTGGGCTGCTTGCAGCAGACTATGGTCTTTTCAAAAAATTGTCTTTTCACTGTTATCCACCTTAGCAGAGTTGCTTTCCACTTGAGAAGAAAATTATTCCTCTCACGTAAAGATTTTATGTTTCCTTTTTCGCTCTGGAACACCAAGCCAAAGGAAACACAGACACAGATTATTTATATAAACTGTAAATATATGAATAGAGAAAGTGACAAAGCAAAACTGAAGAGTAAGTAATTTCAGGATATAAGCCAACCTACCTTCTATACCTTGTCTTTTCTTTCTTATTCTACATAATATACGACAATTATCACATGATCACAATTAGTTCCAAAAAGCAAGCTGACATTAAAATAGCCTGGAGTGAAATTATTTTCACAGATGTTAGGAACAGCTAGTAACTATGTTGGTTAAATAAGGTTTAGCTGTATTTTAGATAAACTCCTTTGCTTTTCATGCATATCCTGTAGGTGATCCTACAGAGAAGCAAGAAAACACCATCCATCCATCCATCCATCCATCCATCCATCCATCCATCCATCCATCCAAGTTTAATTGAAGAAGAATATTTTTCTTAGTGGATTATTCTCACGCATTATCATACAAAGGATGAATTGGCCACAATTAAAAGGTGAAAGCAAAACATAACAAAAGCCTCACTATGAGTTTGATACAGAATTCCCCATAACACCCATTTACTTTGGAATGTACAAGTAAGATGAGTATGGAAACTAATGTAAGAATATACTTGGTGTTACAAGTACACTTTACAGTTGCTTTCTAAAACACAATGCCTCAAATGGAAAATCTAACTCTAAGAAAGCCCCAAACTTCGCATTTTCATATTCCAAGTTTATTATTGGTCAGCATGTATAAATGGATATATTTTAATGAATATACCAACCCCATTATATTGAGAAGCTACTATTTAATAACTTGTCAGTTACCTTTCTCCTAGATCTTGATCTTAAAATGTCAGTGATAAAATCCACACTTGCCCCTTTTCCTCTCTCAACCTATCTCCTCCTAAACTTCTTCTTAACCTCTTTATCACCTCCATTAGGGAGAACAAAAAACCAAACCAACACATAATCAGTCTTCCATCTTACTCTAAGCATGCCCTTCTTGATAATTAACTTTTCTGGCTCATTTGTTCTTAATGCTTCAAATCACTCAAGGTCTGGAGATTTTATTTTAATTAAGGATAGATAACTAAGGTGTTAATCTGGTCCATTTCTGGCAATTGGTTGGTCTGATACAAAAGCCATGCCTTTTGAGAAGATGCAGTTATGAGACTGTCATGGGATTGCATGGTGCTGGCTATAATACACACTTGATAAGGGATGACCAAGGCACCTGCCTTCAAGACTCACACCAGAATAGTTATACAGTCAAGACAGAAGACTCAAATTTTACATCTCAGGGAGCAAAAGGAAATAGTTTATAAGATGGAGATAGCCCTTATTGTGCCTTGCCACATCTCTATTCACTTGTGAAGTATGAATGGCACCCAGAGTAAGCCAGCTTTGTGAAGCCATGCTTTTAGGTGACCAGATCACATAGAGGGGCCCAGACCAGGGGACAGCCTCTGAGCAGCTCACAAGCCACTGCAGATCCCAAGTCATGGGAGTCACACACCCCTGTACAACGGCACTGCAAGGATATACAATCAAGATAAAAGTGAAACACACCATCAGTGAAACACTGAGTTGCAGAGCAACTGCCTAAATCGCAAGGTTCACATTAGAAGTAAAATCCTTTGTCTTTAGTCTTCTTCATGGTAAGATCTCCAAAAACTGAACAGTTTCTTAACAATACAAAATGACAGAATCATTTAGGTTGGAAAAGACCTTGAAGATCATCCAGTCCAACCATTAACCACACACTGACAGTTCCAACTACACCATATCAAGCACTATGTCGACCTGACTCTTAAACACCTCCAGGGATGGGGACTCCACCACCTCCCTGGGCAGCCCATTCCAAAGCCTAACAACCCCTTCTGGAAATAAATGCTTCCTAACATCTAGTCTAAACCTTCCCTGGCACAACTTGAGGCCATTACCTCTTGTCTTATTGCTTGTTACTTGGTTAAAGAGACTCATCCCCAGCTCTCTGCAACCTCCTTTCAGGGAGCTGTAGAGGGCGATGAGGTCTCCCCTCAGCCTCCTCTTCTCCAGACTAAACACCCCCAGTTCCCTCAGCCGCTCCTCGTATGACCTGTGGTCCAGACCCTGCACCAGCTTCGTTGCCCTTCTCTGGACACGCTTGAGTGCTTTTTTAGTGAAGGGCCCAAAAAATACCAAATACCAAAAAAATACCAGTAACCAGCACTTGATGTTGTTCTGCTCAGCTGTCACTCTTCATTTTATGCTCTTTCCTAGTAACAGTGGGTATGAGATAGATAGATTAGATAGATAGATAGATGATAGATGATAGATGATAGATAGATAGATAGATAGATAGATAGATGATAGATAGATAGATAGATAGATAGATAGATAGATAGATAGATAGATAGATAGATAGTAATTAGTTAGAGCAGGCAGACTGGCTTCCCCCCAACCTTTCCTGTAATCTTGTTAAAAAACAACCAGGAAATTGATATTACCCTGAATGTAATCCTTTGTTCCAGTGTCTCTTTGCATGTTACTACTCAAACGAGCAAATCATAAAATCTGTTCTTGCCTGTAGTAGGTGAAGGACAGAGGACAACAAAAATGCTTCCATTGCAAGCCTGCTCAAAGATTTCATTTTAGTCTTTATTTTAGTCCAGTGATAGAAATATCACCATGAACAGTGGTAAGATCACAAGAACCAACAACCAGACCTGCCCCAGGGGGGAAAAAAAAAAAAAAAAACAACAAAAACAACAAACCCACACAAAACCTCAAACCATACCATCTGGCTTCAGGTAACAAAAAATGAACTTCTACTGGAAAGTGTGTTTAAGTAACTATCCAGAAAATACAATGTGGAAGAACAGTTTTAAAATATTTTGACAGGAAAAGCACATAAAATGTGAGCCTGAAAAAGACATGAAAATCAAAGATTAGAACCCAAGAATCAGGAAACAAAGAAAGTATTAAAGAATAAGAGGGACTGAAAAACAGAAACCTTTGTGGTTAATTTACCAGATGCAAATAAACCAGGTAACATTCTATGTGGCTAAAAGCTTCCAGGAAAAACAAATAAACAAACAAACCCAATCAAACGAAAAAAAACAGATCAGTAGTATCAGCTTCTTGGTTTAGAAATTTCACAAAATGTCCTTGAAATTGTAATCACCTGAGTAGAACAGATATTTTATGAAACTGTACAGGCCAGCCCAAAGGCTATAAGTGTATTAATAAAGAGATCAGCAACTTTCTAAGAAAGTCATCTGATCCTTGTTTAAGTTTCCATTCAAAGAAAAACAGTAAACAAATCTGCAAAAGGTTGATACCCAGGAGGATGATATGATGGTTTCCCAGGATTGTGCATTGAACAGATTTTTGAAATCATCAGAACCCACAGGGCTACAGATTTTAATATAAGTACTATTTGCCTCAGTCATCCACAGACAACAGAGAATTAACTTAAAAGGGCAATGAAGGACAGGATTTTTTTTTTTTTTTCCAGCACGCCTGCCTGTCCCACAAACAAAGATTGCAAAGGCAGGGAGAGGGAGGGAAGGAAACAAAAGGCTTTGGAAGTAAATCTTTTATAAAGCAGAAAGCTTGAGCTTGGTGTAATGTTAATCCGGTTTGTACAGCAAGAAGTTCTGCATAATTTTGATTGCCTCTTTCTTGGCAGATAAGGAACCAATCTGCTAGAAACAAGCTGGCTAGGCTAGTCAGGGGAAGTAATTAAAAAAACAAAAAGCCAAAAAGGGGGCAAAAACATTCATTCTTGTAGCATAAACTGTCAATGCAAAATACTCAAATGTCGAATTTAAAAGAAAAATATTAGAGCCTCACTGATACATTTATCATAAGCTGGTCAAAGGGCTTGGGTTGAAGGTTTGACATAAGTGATGAAGCACTGAGGTATCACTGACCAGTCAGAACAGAAATCATGAGCCAGGTTCTGCAAAACTGATGAAAGAAGTATGCAATGGATTCATGTCAAGGTTTATTCTGTCTCTTTTGGTTTGTCTTTAATATTGGAAATTCCCAGCTCCATATGTGTCCACAGGTATGTATGTGCTTCCATGCATCTATTCGTCTATATGTATGCATCACACTATTGATTACACTCTTTCTTCACGGAGGAAAGTGAGTTTCACTGGCTGGTGCTCTTAGTATACAAGCGCTACACATATGCCCCTCAAAAACATAAGAGAGAATTCCAATTCACTTTACACCATTGATACTAGATCTCCAAAAACCTGCTGGCAATATGCATGCCCCATCTAACACTAGTGGTAGATCTGCACTACAGTAACACACTTCTTCTGCTATTAAATACGAGTGCTTTCAATAGTACTGATGAACCTGTGGGCCTCATTATGTTTCTTAATTATGAACTTTCTGGAGGCAGGTGAAGAAATTTGGAAAATGAGATACACACAAAAAACTACATTAAATGAATACTCAGATTGCACACACTATGAAGCTATGAGATGCACGTGTAAAGAAAATTCAACATCTTGTCCTTTCCTCATCACTATATTCTTTTTAGTTAATTAATTGCATTATAATCCTTCCAGGGGTCCTTGGAGTGCTCAAGATAAACCACGCCTACTACTTAAAAGTAGGTCAGTAGAAAATAGTGTGCCAGAGCACTCGCCTGTCTCTGAAATTAATCATATTTCTTGGAAAAAAAATGCATGCATTCAAAAGACTGTGGGTCCAGCTGAGATCCTGAGAGCATGAGATGCTAAGCTGGGGGCAAAGCAGGCCCCAATTCCTACATTATCAAGGCATTTTGACTGGTTATATCTTACTTTTGTGAAGTGTGGGCTCCCAATGGATTTTGCTGCCATCTCTGAATTTCTGAAGGATCTAAGAATTGCTGTTGTGCTTAGAAACCAACAGAAGTGGTGAGTAAGAAGAATCCATTTCCTACCAAAGATACCTGGAATATTTTCCTTCCCATTTTTACCGCTAGCAGTGCTTCAGGATTAGTGATTTTATGAGGCAGGAGCTGGTGGTATCCACATTTCAATTAGCCTAATTTCAAAGCATTAAATATTATAGTGTTGCTTTGAAAATGAAGCCTTAAACAGAGAGATGATTACATCAGCTCCTATATAAGCAAGACTATAGTAATAGTGGTATTCTTGTAGTATGTAAAATCCAAGTCAGATCTCAGGACTTGGCATAATACAAACTCAGAATATGATAGTAAATGAGCCAAAGAGCATATGGCATGTATGGAAGATAGAAGAAGGGTAAACACAGTCAAGACACTTCAGTGAATCAGACAGTTATAACCCTGGGCAGCACAGCAGACCGCAGCCTCAGCCTACCTGCTGGTAAACCAGCAACAGCATCAATAGTTTTACGGAAAGATATGAAAACGGACAACTTAAATAAAAATTGTCTCAGTGATGTAACTCCTTCCCTGTGCATCTGAGCTGTAAGAGCTTGTGTTGTTTATTAGCAGATGCTGGGCAAGAGAAGAAATCTGTTTGCAGCAGGGCAGGCCCATCAGAGGTCACACATAGCCACCGACCATTAACTTGTGATACTTTATTGCCTGAGAAGCGGGCTGACTTCTAGATACAGCATACGCCTTTCTAGGTCACTTGGCTGAAGTTTGCTGGGCCATGCATCTGAAAGTCTCTGCCAAGAACAGCTGACAGCCTAATAACGGTGTTTCTCCAGCTACTGATTCACTGATTTTTTTTTTTATTTTTTTTTTTTCCCCCAGACTCACTGTATACCTACTTTATTCTGCACATCTAATGAATACATAGAGCATCGTAAATTAATTGTACAATGTTTAGCTGATGCTCGGTCAGAGCACTGAAATGAAAGTAACTAAGTAAAAAAAGAAAGATCCAATAAGGGGCCCCTCTGCCTGCCCTGCTGCAGCTCATGCTCAGCAAGGCACAAAACCAGATATGCCAGAGCTGTGGCACTGCTGGGCTCAGGGCCCCCCAGACCTTCAGCTGCAGCTCCCTGCAGATACTGTGCTCGACAAGTTTTCTGGTCAAAAGCAGCAACATTCTGCTCTGTGGCCCTCCCATCATTAGAAGCAGCAGCAGTCAGCCCCAATTTAGCTCTGAGCACTTACTCACAGCAAAATTCAGGTACTTTGAACAGATATATGAAGGCTGACCACAGCAAAGCTGCAGAAAATGCAAGTTACTGTAAAATTATTACTAAATCCTTGCCAGGACTATCACATGCTGTCATTAATATTCAGTGTAATTGATGAGAAGCAGTATTTGCAGAACAGCAGCAAAACAGACCCCCAAAGGAATGGCAATCACCCTGGGCTAAAAACTCAGCTAGTTTAAATCCATGAGCTTCAGGATTTATCCCTTATCTAATCTATCTGTCTACAAAGTACCTACCTTTTAGATAGAAACTCATCAACAGACTTGTTCTTTGAATGCTTTCTGATTGTTACCCTAAGGCTCATTCTACAATCACTTCTGTATTTTTAACTTTTTAATTCAATACATCCTGTGCCACCCATTGCCTTTCCTTTTATCCCTGGTGAGAGAGAAAAAAGCCAGAATTAGTCATAGGCCTTCAGCTAGGAGTAAATTTCTATCCTCTTTATCATCGATGATTCCTGATGAAAACTGCAAAGCTGTAGTTCTCAACTTACTTCATAAACTACAAAATGCTTTTTAACTTCTATAAACTGTAGTCTCATAATCAGAACTTGTAAACTCCACTGGAACAAACTTCTGAGGTTGTAAATTAGCATCATATGCTCTTCTTGCAGTATAATATTTCTTTTACTTTCTTTCAGAGGTGAATAATGCAAAGACTGCATCCAGAATCTACTAGTTTTTTCCTTATGTCATCATAAGGGGTCTGGAAAATCACTTTGGACCAGTATTTTTTCAGGGGAACAAAACTTCTGGTTTAAATTCCACAAATGTTGTATGCAAAATTCAAAGTACAATGACCAGGAGCTGTGGCTACAAACCCCTGTGAAATTATGTCCTCATATATTTCAGGTTATACATATCTGAAAGCAGTGGCCACTTCTGAAAACATGGTCCCCCATCCTTCTAAAACTTTTTCCTAGCGCTTACATCAACCAAAAAAAAGGTACCAGAAGGCCAAAGGAATAAGTGTTTTTAAAATACACAGAGTATGTTACAGTGCATGAGCTGATACTATAACTTGCTTGTGATTCTGAACCACTTGAGATCCTCAGCTGCTCACAGCTACAAGTGAAGGACCTGCATTAACAACCTCCACCTGCCCCAAATGCTGTCCCTATTCTGTCCCCACTCCCTTCCTTCCCCCATGCTAAGGTCCCTCACTCTGCTCTATTTCCCCTACATCCTCCCTGCTCCCACTGTTATCTTTTCTTTCCTTACTACCTGGGAAGTCCTTCAAAGGATGAATGATATTTAATTATGCTGGGAACACTGAGATGAAGAGCACTGCCCTGAGGTGCTGCCAGAAAACCAGCATCAAACTTAATGCCAGGCCTTGTTTTATTCAACCACTTAACTTACCAATTAATCATACAGTAAATAAAGACTATTTCCATGGGGAGTCGAAGTGCAATCCTGACATCTTGCTGGCAACCACACATCCCCAGATCAGGGACAATCACATTACGACAAACTTTGTGATTAATGAATTCATGATATTCAGATAGTGTGACAGCTGCAGTATTGCCTGTGGCCATTGCTCTGTAATTCCATCGCTGCTTAAACCCCTGCATGACTCATGGAGGGGACTGTGACTACAGACCTTGTGCCTGTTGATGAAATTTTGGACTTGGGATCTTCTTCACTCACAATCCAGACCAATCACTTCAACAGTGAGACTGTATTACCTTTGTGTGGCTACCATGCTGCCAGGTGGGTGTACCCCACACAATGGAAAGGCTCTTCCAAAAAGAGCACCCTCAGGGACCAGGTAACTGCTTCAACACCCAACTTTAATCCTATATATACCACTGAAGAGCCAGACACATGGGGACCCCACAGCATATGTCTCATCATCACCACAGACACATCCACTGTGACTTTCCTGAGGCTCAGCAGCATTAAAGCACTTCGCCCTCTGACTCAGAAACTGCCAATGAGAATAACAAATAGTTGCCAAGTCTGTCTCTCCAGTCCATTAAGAGAGCTTCTTGGCCTGACTGCCAGTATTTTACAAAATCCAGTGGTCTTCCTGTTTCTTTAGTGCAACCAGTGGGTTTTGCGGTCAAGAATGGATAGGAGAAACCATGTGAAATTCTCTGATAACATGTACAATAAGTCACACAGAGGTATTTTCAATTTGAGTAAGAATGAAGCATTCTTTCAAAAGCTGCTATCTGAGACTGTATGATGTAAAATCACATAGTGATTTCATTAATCACACCAGGATAATAAGCAGAGGAACTACCAGAACACATTACAAGCTCTTTCCAATTTTACATTTGACTTATTTGGAAAGTAGAAAAGGGATCTTAATTTCAAAATGTGGGACTGGAAGGTTGCCTAACAGTTTTTAAAGTCAGATGAAAATACATGCCAGCAATTACATTTTTGTCCCCACATTAATCATACAATTCAAAGTTTCACAGCTTAAGTTCACATGCTTATTTCGTATTTTAAAGAAACACATCTCATATATTGAAGAAAATCACATACCAAAGACTACAAGTACACATCAGAAATTACTTCTCTTGCTTCCAAATCACCATTTCTTTCATCAGTCAAACCTTCATTTGCTGTAACAATATCAGCTTAGACATTATGCGCTTTCCATTCTGAATGTTGATTTATGATGAGAAGTTGGACTCCTGAAATGGATTCTGTTCCACTAGCCACATCATCGTTCTATCCGTTAGCTGGTGACCTAGCGAGGATGTCAGACCTCACTTGAAACAGTACCAGGATCTTTACAACAAACAGCCCACCTGATGTGCCTATATACACTGAAGTTCAGGAACCGCATCAAACATGTCTCTGAGGTGGAAGAGCAACATCCAGAAGAGCTTGACAGATGAGAGCACGACCTGTCTTCAATCCACTCGGGTTTTTTTCAGTGTCAGTGCAATAAAATGTTTTTACTTGCTTTCAGTCATGCCAAATGATACCAAATGAAGGAAGAGGCAGCCTGACTCCCACAAAGCAGAACAAGGAACAGGGAAAGAAACAGGTTGTGGGACAAAAAATGAGAGAGGCTAAATAAAGAAGGAGACCCTGGGGAATGAGAAGGATCATGGTAAGAGGGAATGGGAAAAGTAGAAGAGATATATAGAGGCATGAAACAGGGCTCAGACGATGTGGTTCAGGTAGATGCTGGAAGAAAGATATCAGAGTTTATCACTTCTAATACTGAACCATATACTGGAGCAGAGCTCTTTGCCTTTTTATTTTAAGAGGGCCAATTTAGGAAAGTAAGTGAGTAAAGAGTAGGTGGGTTGCAAGGATACAACAGATGGGACGTGGACAAACCTAGTACAGAAGTGGGAAGGGAAAAATGACACCCTGTGCAGAACAGAGAGATGAAGGAGGGAGACATTTGATGCAGTATGAGGCAGGATTCATGGTCTAGATACTGTAAGTCTCGTGATGTCACAGGAGATGCTGGTGTTGAAGTTCAGCTGTCCTCCAGAGTGTCGGCAATGCACTAAGCATCATTCCAGACCCTGAAGATATTGAAGAATCAGGAAACTGGAATCATAATTAATAATAAAGCCTACTCAGGAGATGGAAGCTTTCTTTCCCATCCCAAGTTTTTGCCCAACCCTAGGTTCATAAGGGAGGTTACAAGGTCACTAAGATCAGATCATATCACAGTCAGAAGAACGAACATAGCATGTAAACAATGGCAAGATCTTGCTGTTTCGAGCAACTATTTCTGGAGATGTTTTGACAAGAGGCTTTTTAACTGCTTACTGAGAGCAGATAACAGTAAAGGCTTACAACTCCAGAGTCAAGTTCCAGGTGTGGCAGGAAACATCCTTTGGCTTTAGATGGACACCTCTGCATGACCCAGAGTCAAAGGAACCATAGATCTTGCATGTCTCGATGCTCCTCTGCTGTCAGCACACAGCTGTGAAACCTATCCACAAAGCATTCTGCAGACATTAGACACTACTGATGACTGACATAAGGGAGGACAAGCAGCCTACAACAGCTATCAGTGACTGCAAACTCAACTAGCAGCTAATAGGGTTTGAAATGGAGGAATTTAGTGTCTTTCCTTTGTGTGCATGTGTTGCATGTGCTTATTAATATGAAAAATTGCAAAAATTTTGAAAAGTTTGGAGAAAAGGCACATGCAAAATTTAGAAAAATGTCAGGAGGCAGTCTCTGCAGATTTAGTCTTCTGACCTTATGATACACCATTAAGATATGCATTACGATATTGTCTTTAATCATATGATCACACAGCTCTCTCAGCACATATTTAAAAAATGATAAAGACTAAAGGTAGGTGGAAAAAAACTGCATTAAAAAAAAACCTAAGAGCAGAATTAATCAGACAGAATTCTGGATTACTGCTTCAGAAGTCAGTTATTCTTGTATCCTCATGTACCAAAAGCTCTGGCTACTTTTTCAAGTCAGAATCTTGTTAAGTAAAAAAAATAGTAAAAAAAAAATATAAATCTTTACATCTGTAGAGGAATTAAACCAGGGTGGTTGAACCCTGCATTAGCCTTTACAGAAAACCAACAATACTCAATTCCTCACCAACACTAATGTAGCAGTGAAGTGCTACTGCACAGCATAAGGAACCACAAAAGAAGGAAGGAGAGCTAAACCAGACACTTGTCCAGGGATGTAAATCTGAGTAGGAGCTGCTCCTGAAATACCACTTCTCGTTGCTAGTCATAAAGAACTAGGATTCTCTACAGCATAGGCAGGAAAATACACAATTATTTTTCACACCATATAAATAATCAGAATCTATCCAAAACAACTGTCAAAAAAAAAAAAAAATCAACATTTTCCGTGCTTATAAAATTCTACAGAGATTCTGTCACAAAAAAATAAGTCAGCTTGTAGAATAAATAACCACTTTTCAGTTCCAAAGTCCAAAATTTTTTGCAAAGTTGAGCACTTGCCAATAACAAAATTTAAAAGCCACCTTTGGTAGAAGAGAAAACCTGAGGAATCACTTTTTTTTCCCTTTTCATCCTGTGTGTTCTGACATTTTTGAAGCCAAAGATGTAATTTATATGTAAATTTTTCCTGAATACCATTTCAACCATAGAAAAAAGTAAATATTTTAAGAATAGTATACAATCATTTGGTAAGACTATCTAAGTAGTAGTTAAAGTATAGTGGTAATTGAAATGAATACAATACTCATCAATTATAACTTTTACAGTATGTGCTACGTTTTCTAGGATGAAGTGAAGGAATAAATGAAAAACTGAAAATATTTGAAGCTAAACATACATGGAATTAGGGGAAGCAAAATAAAGTACATAATTAAATTCATTCTACCAACTGCAATTTTTATGTTTAATTAAAGAACGCTATTCTCAAAGAGACTTCTTGAAAAAGATGGACTGAAGGCAGCACAAAAAAATCCTTTAACCCAGACTGATTTTTGCTACCAGTAAAGCTATTGGTTTGATCGCTGTTGCTCTTGATTAAACATGCCTGTATGAAATATTTTTCAAAAGTTAATACACTAGAGCAAGTTCACACATAGCTTAATAATAAGCATTTCCAAATATTTGTTTGAATTGGAAAACATGGGTGATTCATTTTAATCATTCTAACAATATTTATTTCTGAAGGTGCCTGGAAAATAAGATTATATTAACATTGAAGAAAAAACTTCTCAGAGGAAAATTTTGTATTTTGAAATCAGTTGAACTGAATATGAAGCTGACACCACACTTTGGGACAATTACTTATTACTGCTTAATCAATGACAATGCTGCAACCTCAGCTTTTCTGTTCATGTGAATTGAAGAGTGACTGTTGTCCTCAACATACTGCTATGAGTTAGCTGAGCACTGCAAAAGAGCCTCGAGATGCAATGCAGTGTAAGGTTATACATATATAACAAGAGCCAGAGTATCTGTGAACAATAGAAATCTATACTTTACTGGATTGGCCCCAAGAGGTTAAACTCTACAAGTCAGTAAAAACATAGATGGTAGTAAAACAAAACCATTTCACACTATTATAGAACTTAGCAATAACAAGCTGGGATCCTTCAAGTGATTTCTAAAATTAATAGTCACGATGACTTGTTCACTTGACCATTACTTAAAGGATCATCACTTTAAAGCCAAGTCGCCTTCTCAGCTCTGTTTTCAACTAGCATCTGAACTTCCATCTCAGCAGGCATTATCACTGACAGCAAACTGTGCTTCTTAAGAAAATTTTTGCCCATATAAAAGCAATTCTTTAATACTTTATTGTTTGCCATATTTTCATATTCTAGCCTGCAAAAGGTGATGTAACATAAATGGCAAAATAACAGGATCCTTTTGCTTTCCAACCAGTTCTTGGAAGAGCTTTCAGAATTAAGGAGAAGATTCTCAATGGCCACCTAAAGAGACAACACCAGTGATAACCACTTCCAGCTTGTATGTTCCTCTGGATGACTAGGAACGCTGGAAAGTTTATAACCTTTGATAATTTACCCACACTTGCATACTATCATAACACTGGCAGCTTTGTGGGATGGGGATCTATGTTATCAGATGTTTTTATATGTGACTAGAAGAATGCAGCTGTAGTCTAACTTCAGTACTGCCATACAAATTAATAGGACAGATGTCCAAAATACTGAAGATATTCCATATCTTTTTTCACCATAACTATTTTTGCTTTCTTTAGACCCGGTGATAATCACCATCTATATTTTTCGTCATAACATGAAATCCAGTTATTCACACACTCAGTTTAACTGGTCTTGTGACTGTGCTAGATAAACAGAAGGAAAATATACTTTGAATATAACAAAAATCAGGCTTCAAGATTTTCTTAAAATAATCTTTCCTCACATACAAATTCTAGTGACTAGTTTGTATTGGGTTTGCATGGTAAGGTTTTGGTAGCAGAGGGGCTACAGCGGTGGCTTCTGTGAGAAGTTGCTAGAAGCTTTCCCTACAGACCAATGGAGCCAGTGCCAGCTGGCTCCAAGACAGACCTGCCGCCAGCCAAGGCCAAGCCTATCAGTGATGGTGGTAGCGACTCTGTGATAATGTATTTAAGAAGGGGGGAAAAAATCTGGACAAGTACAGCCAGAGAGAGGAGTGAGAATATGTGAGAGAAACAGCTCTGCAGACACCAAGGTCAGTGAAGGAGGGGGAGAAGGTGCTCCAGGTGCTGGAGCAGAGGTTCCCCTGCAGCCTGTGGTGAAGACCATGTCCCCCTGCAGCCCATGGAGGTCAGCAGTGGAGCAGATCTGCACCTGAAGCCTGTGGGGGACCCTATGCTGCAGCAAGGGGATATAACTTGAAGGAAGCTATGATCCCTTGGAAAGCCCATGCTGGAGAAGGCTCCTGGCAGGACTAATGGATCCATGGATAGAGAAGCCCACACTGGAGCAGGTTTGCTGGCAGGACTTGTGACCCTGTGGAGATCCCATGATTGAGCAGTCTATTCCTGAAGGACTGCACCCCATGGGAGGAACCCACACTGGCGAAGTTTGTGAAGAACTGCAGCCTGTGGGAAGGACTCACATTGGAAAAGTTAGTGGAGGACTGTCTGCCGTGGGAGGGACCCCATGCTGGAGCCGGGGAACAGTGTGATGAGTCCTCCCCTGCAGAGGAAAAAGCAGCAGAGACAATGTGTGATGAATCGCAACCCCCATTCTCCATCCCCCAGTGCTGCTCAGGGGGAGGAGGTAGAGAAATTGGGAATGAAGTTAAGCCCGAGAAGAAGGGAGGGGTGGGGGGAAGGTGTCTTTAAGATTTAATTTTTAGTTCTCATTACCCTACTCTTATTTGATTGGTAATAAATTCAACTAATTTCCCCAAATCAAGTCTGTTTTGCCCGTGACAGTAATTGGTGAGTTGATCTCTCTGTCCTTACCTTGACCCACGAGCCTTTTGTTGTATTTTCTCTCCCCTGTCCAGCTGAGGAGGGGAGTGATAGAACAGCTTTTGTGGGCACCTGGCGTCCAGCCAGGGTCAGCCCAATACATAGTGTTACTTATCAGTGTTCCTTAAAGAGAGAATAACTTGTACGTGAGTAAACATTCATATAAGGATATATTCTAAAGATACTGAGATAGCATCTGATATCATGCATATAATTGCCCATCTGTTTCTATAAATTACATTTAACATAACATTTAATCACTTCCTATAGAAAAGGAAATCAATTAGATACATATGCTTTAAAACTTTATTGGGAGATAGTATGGAAGAAGAAAGGAAGATATGAAAAAGTAGTCAGGAAACTGATTTCTACTATATTTCTTCTTTATTCACAATATTTAATATTGTAAATACAGGTGAGTAATAGAGAGGTAAAAGATAGAAGGCATTACATTTCAGAAGTAATCAAAACTGGAAAAGATCCCTGACTGAGTTTGTATTGCCAAATATAAGGAGCAGTCTACACTTTCCAAATGCCTATCATCTTCTGATGAATTTTTATACATATAATAAGAGAAATAAAAATAAGACAGAGAAAAGGAAATACAACAGAGAAGATTCCAAGAATTATAGCAAGCAGCACATTTCCAATTAAATAATCATACTTTTTATTACTGGCAGTCTAGCTGAAAAACTGAGGCAACATAGCAAAGCTACTACATTAATGTTTTTGCCAATGAAAACAAAACCATAATGGTGGCTACCAATAACCTTCTTGAATCACTTGGCTGATACACAGGTTTCATGGACTGGCGATTGCAACAGAGTTCCCATAAGCTAAGACTTTCAAAGCTGCCAGAAAGGCATTTGGATGTCCATTTTATATTCTAATTTTAAGAGATCTGGGTGACTGAAAACAGGGGCAGCTTTCAGAAACCTGAGTCTTGCTTTTCAGAGACTCAGAATTGGTCTGTTCAAAGCACACTTGCTGAAAGGCACTGCAAACATAAAGAAACATCACTGACCTTTGATAAACCCAGAAAGCAGACCATACATCTGACAGTACCAGAACTGTACTTATGAAGACTGTAGGCCACAAAAAAATACATTTTAACTGTAAAGGGTTTTTTTTGGTGGTGGTGGGTTTTTTCTTGTCTGGCAGATGGCACTAAGTTCATAGTAACAGTAATCAGATGGATATGCAGCAAATAAACCACAACTTCCCCCCCCCCAGATTCAAAGGACAATGCAGCCACAGAGGACAGCTTAGGAAAAAAACCCAGCTCAGTTCTGCCTGTGGGATACCAGCATTGTAAAACACAGGACAATGGTCAGCAAATACTTCATTCTGTGCAAAACGTGGTCCAGGCACATTGAAAAGAACACACAGGAAAGATGACTCCAAAAAAAATAATATCAACTCAAATATCAGAGTATCTTCAGCTGTTCTGGAAATTGATGTAAGGAGCTATTCAGAGAAATAAAAGAGCCCTAACAGGGATACTCTATGGCAAAAGACCACAATCTGGTGAAGAATGCCAGCACTCTGTGCTGCCCTCAGCCCCTCACACATGGCATCCCATGTCTGCAGGGACTCTCAAACTCAGCCTTTGGCAGGCTACACACACACGGTGCTGCTCTGTGGAGAGAGTGCAGAGCTAAGAGAATGAACAGAAAAGAACAATGGCATGAGAATTACCAGGCTGCCCAGATTTAGACTTACTCAGTATTTCTCCTAGGCACAGAGACCTCCAAGTATACTCATTTTTTGTTATGGTTGAAACTGGCTTTAAAGTCTCACTGAATAAACTCAGACCATGACCAGTAACTTAGCAGAAGAAAGCAAGCTGAAGAAATTTCCCTTTTCAAAGATTCTTTAAGCAACTTCTAATAATGACAGAAACAACCATACCTTAGAGTGCAAGAAAAAAAAAAAAAAAAAAAAAAAAGCTATGTTCGATCCTTCTACCTTAATCTTGCTGTTCCTGACAAAGCAATTTGATGTTGTAATAAAAGTAGGTTTTATCATGAATCTACTCAGGAATTTAGTTAATGTTTTTAGTAAGACCTTTAGTTTCATAAATAGGCATTTTTCCTGGGGCCTGAATCCAGTTTTTTGGTAACAGCGATGATTAGTGTAACTAACATTTGAATCACTTTACTAAAGAATAAATTAAATAAGATCACTCCTGAAAGGGAAAGTAGAAAGGGTTAAGGCTTCAGATCCAGTTCCCACTGATTGATGTCATGTCTCTGGGCAAGTGGCTGAGAGTATTTTTAGCCCAGTCAGTACCACACTAAAGAAATTCCCCATACAGATCTGCTCTTAATACTGTTTATGCATCTTATAACTCTATCACAGAAAACAAGTGGAGTGGTCCAAGGAGCTGAGTACAAGTACATTTCTTCAGGGAACTCTTCTATTTTACGTATATGGAACTCAGGCCTCTTTTTCCTTTCTCTGTCCTATTCTCAGCCCACACCAAGAGATGGATAAATGTTCCCATTGCTCCTGGGCTGCTGACGAGGGTTACTCTTTCTCAAGGTGGTTGAGAAATGAAGGCTTCAGTCCCAGTCCTCTCAAGAGGGCAACGAATGGATGCTTTTTTCTTGTGTGCACAAACCAAGTCACTCTGTGAAAAATTGGCAGCACTACAGCTACCACCACTCCTTCGCCAGACACATCATGACAGAAAAGACTGAGCCTCCCCTCAGTACCAAAAGCGTATCTGACTCCAGCACAGGTTGCAAGTGCAGATCCTAACCCCACACAGGCATCTGATGTGGGCATCAGATAATGTGGGGGTGGTTGGACACCTACACCTAGCCCAGGAGGGGGATAAGACACCCTCCTCATCCTCAGCATGACCCCAGGAGTACCTCTGCCTGCCTTGCTCACCCTGTTCACTGCAGAGAAGACAAGCAATTAGCCTATGTTAAGACCCAAGGCAAGTCCATGGAATTAATTTAAACAGCTTTCACTATATTGACTATTTCTTAGCTTACCAAGTAGCCAAAGCTGCAAACATATGTAGTCTTCAGGCCTGACTAGCAACTAAGGTAAGCTGGATGAGTAAGCACAGAAGAGCAAACTAATGGAGAATGATTTAGCCTAGACATATCAATATTATACCAAGAAAACTCAGTGGAATTTATTAAATACTTAAATTTTGAACAGATTTTTTTTTTTTTTGTGGCGATTGATAAACTCCAGGAAACAAACACAGATATTTTTAAAGGAGAACTTAAATCAAGTTAGGAAAAAGCAAAGTTAAAAGCTCACATCAGCAAGAATTAACCTCCCACAAAATCAAAATAACACAGATTTTTACGCATTCGGCAACTACAAAGCGTGTACTGATTGACAAAAAGTGTAAAGAAAAATGGAAAAGAAAAGTTATTTGATGTGTTTTGTAAGCTAAGTGAGTGAAAAAGAAAAAAAAAAAAAAAAAAAAGAACAGGTTTCAGAAGCAGGAGAAACCTACAAACTACCACCTTGTCATAGCCAAAAGGTCTCTCACTGTAGGTAGTCTTAAAAATACTATGGTTGCCCAACTGTAATGCATTCTGTCCTTTATCATGTGTCTTGTTAGTGTGGGCTTAGTTTTGCTTTAAAAAAATCAACGTTTATTCAATTTACGAATAAAAGCTTGTCTTGCTGACATTACACAGGGTCCTCAATTTATGTTGATTTCTTTATCATAAAATCTGAGCTGAAGCTTGAATTTTAGTAGACTTTCTAAATATATTCAGTATAAACTACAGGCTATGTTACAACTTTTATATTACTGGTCTAACCATATGTTGTGGTTTAACCCCTGCCAGCAACTAAGCACCATGCAGCAGCTCGCTCATTCATCCTGTCTCCCAGTGGGATGGGAAGGAGACTCAGAAAAAAAAGCAAAACGCACGGGTTGAGATAATAACAGTTTAATAAAGAAAATATAATAATGATAACAATGATATTAAAAATAATATTAATCATTTCAACAAAAATGACTATAATAAAAAGAGAGAAATATAACCCAAGAAAAGACAAGGGATGCACAATGCATTCGCTCACCCCCTGCTGACCAATGCCCCAGCAGCGATCCACCCCTCCCAGCCAATTCCCCCCAGTTTATAGATGGAGTATGATGTTCTGTGGTATAGAATATCACTTTGGCTAGTTCGAGTCAGCTGTCCTGGTCATGCTCCCTCCCACCTTCTTGTGCATGTCGTTGCCAGCACAGCACGGGTAACTAAAAAGTCCTTAATTTGGGTTAAGTGCTACTTAGTAACAACTAAAACATCTGTGTGTTATCAACCTTATTTTCACACTAAATCCAAAACATAGCACTGTACCAGCTACTAGGAAGAAAATTAACTCTATCCCAGACAAAGCCAGGACAGCATACTTTTAAGGGTTTTTTATAAAATGAACTTGTGCATGTGCTTGCTGATAGAGCACATAAACTAGAAGCATGGGGTTTTTTCCACCCACACCACTTAAATGGCCTAGTTAATTTCTCTCTTATGCAACCAAGCCAAGGGTGACTGGAATGAACAGAAATGCAGGCTGTTTCTCCACCAAAGGCAACATCAATTCTGATGGTCAGCAATACTGGTTACTGACATAACAGGCATCCCTGTGGGTGTGAAACAGTCTGTACACACCTCTCCGCTCACTGGGGTACTGCCCTAACGCCGCTAAAGAATGGCCAGAACCAACAAGATCCCTGGCCAGCAAGATTCAGCAGTGGATGCTCTCTGTATTTGCTTCTGAAGTTTATACCAGCTCTGAAGAGGAGTTCTGTATTTCTCTGTATTTCCCAGCAGGGTCCTGGGTCTTGCCACCTCCACTCATTACCCAGGTTACATTTTCTTTTTGTCTGTTCTTCTTCCTTTTTCTCCCAAATTAGCAGTCTAGCATTGATAATAACAGTAGGAACGGACAGAATGAATGACCTTTCCCATTTAATTCAATGACATAAATATCAAACATTTATCATTTACTCAGCTCGTAGGTCTGCTAAAGACAAATTCACCTGTGACACAGGCATCAAGATAAATTCATATCTCTTTCTAATATACTTCCATTAGTATCAGATTTATCATCCATTCTCCTAGTCTTGAGTACCACCCATGCAGCATAGAAGATGGCTCTATTCTACTCAACAAGTTTCTATTTTAAAAACAGCACACATTCAGAGCTATGACTTCATTCAGGCATATTTGCTTAAGTTTCTGTTTCCTTTGTTGCAACACTGAGCTGAAAATGGATATGTAATCCATTGCTTATACGTACCCTTTATTCAATATTTTGTTTAAGATTCTGCCTGTGCCTAAGCTATATCTACTAATCTTTTCCCCAAGAAGCCCAGTTTTCAAACTCAAGTTGTAGAGGTATGTGAGTTTTTCTTTGAAAGTCCCCAATTCTATGATATATTGAGTGTCATCATGTATGCACTGCAGTGCACCTGTAGTACCTGACACATCACTGCTTTAAATGTGAATTTGATGTCAAATATGACAACTTTACACATCACTGAGACATACCCATTTTTCCGTGTTAGATAAACACACATACATTTCCTGTATATGTACACAGATATCAAATAAACGTTTCAAACAGGCATGCTTCCTTCAATCCCTTTATCTCATCTGAACTATGAATCCCCGAAAAACTCTTATTCATTTCAACCTTTTGGATTTAAGAGCAGTATAAAAAGAGGCTGGTCTAGGGGAACTACATCCCTGTGCAATTAAATTCCCGAGTTCAAAATCAGTCCCATCTGTGATGCATCTTCTTTCCTTTCTCTTCCTTCCATCTCTTACTGGTCTCTTACCACCATTCCTTCATCCCTACATGTCGTGGTGGTTCTGTTACTAAGTCAGAAACCAGTTCTTATTTTCCTAACTATATTTCTTGAATCCAATAAGCATTGCTGTCATTCTGTTCACTTACTGTCAATGGATTTTGTTTCACTAAAGACACATTCCCCAAGCTACGCAGTATTTTGGGGGAAACTCTTTGCCTCTTTTTTCTCCTGTTTTGCTGCAACAGAGCTGATACTCCCTCACAATTTTAACAATAGTTACCTATGGGAATATAAATGGTAGTCCAGTGAAATATAGGTGGATCTGTTTGATTAAACATTGCCTTGTCATCAAGCAGATCACTGACTAACTGCAACCAAGAAGATTCATGAAGCCTCAGTGACATATGAAAGAACCAGAAAGAGTGATTCCATCCCAAAATATTTCAGTAGCTACTTAGTAGGAAATTCTTGCTGCTTATATAGCTTAGTTTACAGCTATATAAGCAATATTTCTCATAGCAGCAGAAGGCAAGCTAATACCACAAATATCAACTAAACAGTGGCTCTATTTACCTTTTCTTACTACCAAGACGTTTCAAGGAAGTAATACAAGTAGGACGCAAGTAGTGAAAAGATATGAGCAGTGACAAAATGAGGGTATGAAAGAAAACCGCTCTCGCATACTCCATTAGTGCCTGTCAGCTCTTGAAAAGCAGAGACTCAGTCACCATTATTAGGGTAAATAGTCCTTATGAGGATGAATTTTATTAACTGTATTTTACACCTTTCCTGTTTAAATTATATCCATCTTATTACATAAGGAAGACTGAAGAAATAGCCTCTTTTGTGTGTTTTTTCTTGATTTATTGTGCAGATCCATAAGGAGATGCTATAATTTGACAAATCTGGTTATGGCAGAGTGTGTGCCTGTGCACGTGTGTGTGTGGAGAAGGCAGGGGAGAACCGTGTGAGTATTTACCTTTCAACTCTGCTTTAGACCTGGCCTGCTTCAGAAACAGCACACTCCATTATGCAGGGTATCTACCAGGATAAGTGATATCAGCCTCTGCAAAAGACTCTCTTATTCTCCAGATCCCAAAAGCATGCCACCTAAAGACACTAGGGCCCTACAAGATGGTTCAGGCAAACCATGGGCTGTCTAATGAGGAGAGCTTGCCTGTACTATTGCACAAAGACGAAGGCATTGAAAGTAGAAAAAAAAAAAAAAAAAAAAAAGCAGAACCAAAAGTTTGGTCCATATTTTAACCCACTCTACACTTATCACAAAGAAGTATACACTTGCACGGGGGCAGAAAGAGAGTAAGTATTCTGTGTACCCTAGGCACCTAATTTAGGACCCGATATTCTGTATCAGTAGAGATACCAGTTCTTCCAGAGCATTATGTAAAGCACCTAAGTGAAGTTTGCTAAATGATAACAAAGAGTTGTGAATTCCCCCCCTAGAGGCACCTGCCTGCCTCCACTATCTTGACAGGCAGACCAGGTGCTGAGGTACCTGCTGGGAACTCCTCCCAGGAGTGTGACTATGTGAGCAAATAAAGAAAGAGGTACAGAAAATAACACAGATCTCAAGTAACACGCACTAGAAATACTTACTTTAAGATTATGCTAGCTGGATAGTGAAAGAGCTTGTATTACTTCTGCAATCATAGGGAGATTGTAAAGTGGGCACAAGAAGAAAGGGGTTATAAAAGAAAATAACTGTATGATATTTTGCAAATATGAGTACTCTTGTTAGAAGAACTCCACAGACACACATCTTCCCTAAGTGATTATTTAATATCTATGAAAGTGCTTTCCCTTTCCAAGGCCAACTTCATTATGGAAGCACTACTCACGGTGTGAGGTATCCAGTAAAACCACCATGGTGTAAAACATTCTTCTTCCTGAAATTAGTAAGCTAATAATGTCCAAGCAAGTATTTATTTTCTTACACTTTAAGAACATTAACTGAAACACTGAATTTTCTAACCTATTTTTAATCAAAAATTAAGATGGTTTAACATTCCAGAAACATTAATGTGGAAACAGTGTGGAACAAAAATCTGGGCAGAGCAATGTAACAAAAAGAAGTGCCAACCAAAAATATTTACGTAAATCTGTAGAACTACTTTTTAGCTCACCATCAGCTCCTGCAGAGACAATTATTGATCAATATTCTGTCAACTATAACATAATTCTAGAGATTTATTTTCTTTGTCCCTCACCTTAACCTAAGACCTGCTGAATTGTAATTGAAGTAAATAAATCATCTTTACTTTTTGACCTTTTAAAAAATATTCACTAAGCACATTTTACCTCTATCAGATTTGATGTTCTAAAGGGACTCAGGTGGCTGCATTAGCATACTGACCTTATACAAGTTCTAGGATGGCTATGATGTAGAACACAATACTTATAGTAGAACTGCAGTTACCCACCATAACACAGTGATCATTTGGGTCTAGGTTGAACCTTACATAAGAGGCAGCACAAACTCACGTCGCTTTAGGAAAGATCTACACAATTAGGAACACAGAATTGGCAGGGACCACATCATTCGTCAAGACAGGCTCCTCACAAACATAAGTTGATGCTTTACATGGAAATGGTCCTGGAAGACTACCCACCCCTTCCCTCAGCAAGCACACGCCTCAATAAATTTTTCATCTTCAAAATAAATGGGATGAAAGCTCTAAGCTACAATGCTCCACTAAAGAAGACCACAGCTAACCCAGTGCCAGAGTCTTAGGTCTCTGCATGAACACAAACCTTCTCCTCCACCTTCCTGCTGGATTGTGTGGGTGAGAAAGTGATGCAATTCACTGTTAAATCATTTAACACTACACAAATGTGGCCAACTCAATGGCCATTGCTGTGTTGGGATGAGAATGGCTCCAAAATGGCTCAGATCCCTGGATATCACCATTCACAGCTCACACAGAATGAGTATCTGCTCATCAGTCTCCTGCAGATCCCAGCCACAGATGGGCACTATCAACACAGGGAGACATCTATAAAAGGAGACAAAATCTTGTCCTAAATTGTGCAGATGGGCCTGGGGTGCAGAGATTAGAATGAAGTTCTCCTGAATCTGGAGGGGTTAAAATACAAGGTTTGCATCTCCCGTACATTCCAGTTATGACAGCCATACCTTCCAAACTGTCTCAGAGAGGGCTGTTCTATAGTACTTCTCTGGCACTTGCTGCTATCACCAGTTCTCACTTTTGCAGAGATTTAATATACCTCAGATAATTAACAACAATTTTTATTTTTCTTTTTGATTTTTTTTTAAGTTTACTACTGACTGTGTTGCTATTCCTCAGTTATTTCTTAGTCACCTGACTAGCCCACCTGTGAGGGCAAATGAATGTCCACACCTCCCCGAGCCATCTTTATTGAATATACCAATACTTGCACCAAACATCAGAGCAGCTAGGATCTTCAGTGCAGCTATTCCCCAGAGACTTCAAACCAAAAGGTAACAGGAAACTTACTATAAATCTAGGTTTTCTAACTGACATAAAAACATACTAGCAGTGTGTCAAAAGCCAGCTATTTTTAAATGGTATAATCATAAAATGAAATGTCAAATATTAACTGTTCAATCCATTCATCATTGTAGCTCTGTATAACTGTCTCATCTTAAATTAGTAAGAAAACTGTCTAGAAGCTGCAGTTTTAGAACTAATAGTTTTCACCTTCCAAAAAAAGTCAGGGCTTGTGCTCACCCAGAAATCCAGTTAGTCACCCAAATGCAATAGGACAAGGGGTAATGGTTTTCATCTAAAAAATGGTAGATTTAGACTAGATATGAGGAAGAAATTTCGTACAAGGAGGGTGGTAAAACACTGAAACGGGTTGCCCAGAAGGGTAGTAGATGCTTCCTCCCTGGCAGTGTTCACAGCCAGGCTGGACGGGGCTCTGAGCATCCTGGTCTAGTGGAAGGTGTCCCTGCCCATGGCAGGGGGTTTGGACTAGATGACCTTTATTTAAAGGTCCCTTCCAATCCAAACTATGCTATGATACTATGAAATACTGAAGAACTAATTTACTCACATTTTGAAAAGCAAACAAAAAACAGCAACAAAAGAGAAACATACATGAACACAGAGGCATGAAGTTACATTCCCTAATCCAGTCTGAGCTGTCTACTATGCAGGTCTGAGGATGTATACATGCAACTCATCCAATAGCTAAAATGGCAAGAGGTGGTTCTTGAGAATATGTTCTTGGGTTTGGTGTAGCCATCAAACCATGCTGTTCATTGCAAATGGTTTGCTCTGGATAAGCTTGAATTAGCTCTTAATGGCATGAAGATGGCACTGTGCCACTTCTGTATTCTTTGTTCCAAATCAGTCCAGTTCTTATCAGAAGTGACAGAAGCCAAAGCACTACTACAGCATCTGAGGAGCTTTGGAGAAATGGAATTAGAGAGAGACTGAGGAGTTACCATAAAATACTTATAACCTGGTAATATCTCTGTGCACCAATCTTCCTTGTAGCTGCCCTAGGTTGATGGGGACCTGAATATCTGGCCTTCTAGTGAAGGCACTCAGCATGATCTGAGAGACTCAGATGCTGTGCCTTCGGACAGTGCCTTTCTTACTCACCTGTACAAGTGAGTAAGTTCAAAGGTTCCTCACAGGCACTGCGCTCTGAACAAGCATGTGAATAATCCCAGATCCATCACTGCTTCACGCCTAGTTTTACATCCGTGTTAATTTACTGAAACCACGAGAGCTCCAGCATCCCCCGTTGGTGTAATGCAGAGGAGAGCTACACTCATAACTTCTATTATTGTCAGTGGTAGTTACGTATATGTGCTGGGCAGAGAGGAGCAGCTGTCCTCTAATAAGGTGCTAGTCATGACAAATCTAATACTGACATGGGACCCACATAATTGTCTTTATAAGCACACTGCAAGCAAGAATGATTGCAAATGCCAGGAACCAGAAAAAAACACAACACTCTCCCCCCACTTTTTTTATTTCAATTCGCAAAGAACAGCACATTTCTGCAGCAAATAGAGCTTACTAAACCAGCTGCCTTTTGTTATTGTCCTTATGCCTATCTGCGATATTATACAACAGATACCACTTTATCGGTGTCCATAAATAACTTTTATTATGCATCTGAAAAAGCACAGTTTAGCACGACGCAGAACAGACACCATCTCTTCCAGCAGTTGAGGCCAACAACTTTCTTCTGTACATGCCATTACGACCCTACCCCTGGGTGACGGGGAAAAAAAAAAAAAATAATTGTACCAGACAGCAGCTCCTCTAAATATTCTGAGAGGCTGCCAGCACCAGAAAGAGGCATTACTAGGTATATTGCTGAATGCTGCATCCAGCTTGTTGTGGTTTTTCCTCTGCAAGTACCAAATCTGCTGCCAGCTCCACACTCAGGAAAGCCAGTCTGATCAAATCCAAGACAATGAGCTCCTTTTTCAGGATACACTGAAGCCCATATCTTATGTTAACACTACCAGTGCCATCATCTGGCTTGTTACCAGCTGCTGTCACTGCCTGTGACTGCTACTAGTGTCAAAGAAAATAAAAGCTAACTGGCCTCAAGGGCACAAGATGGGTGTGGCCAGGAATTTAAATTAAAAAAAAAAAAAAAGAAAAAAGTGAAAATCACCTTTATAGCTAATGGCAAAAATAACATCCATATTTTCCATTCTTCATTTTCAGACAAGCCTCTTATTCTTCTGCATTCCTTTAGCTTCTAATGTTTTCATTTGTTTTACTGCCATTTGCTCTGCCAATTTGAACAGTGATGTAATGACATATGACTGCCTGATAATCAGTGGTACTCACAGCACCTTTGTCACTGGTGGCTCCAGTGCACAATGAACAGTATCTTGCATTTAATGTATTTGTGGCTTTGTGAAGGCAGCAATGACACACAACGGGCTTTTTTCTCCTTTTGTTTCTGTGCTCTGTTATAGAACAGCCTGCTACAGAGACTGCGACCAGAGGATAATGAAAAATGCTGGGCCATTGTTGGTCATGGCAAAAATTTGCAAACTTCACATTTTGTTTAATTATTGAAGAATGGCTTTTCAAAGATCCATGCATTGTTCTAAAGAGACATCGTAGCATCTATCTTCCTTTCCTCACAAAAGCTTTTAATCTTCAAACGAGAAGAATAAACTTGTTGAGGGCCAATTAGTAGTCCGTCTATGAAGAAGTTTAAAGGAATTTTTAATTAGTAAATTGACCCATGGTATGAGTCACCTGGAATTACATCATTTCCTAAGACAGTTAAGCTTTCTTACACAGATATGAGTCAGTACCTTAGATTCAAGACTCTCTATCTCTTAATACTATGTTGTTCATGTAGACCTATTTCATTCACTACTGCAGGATCGCTCAGACAGTAAATATTATTCAAGGTGAAAAAAGACAACCCTCTGACCCTTGTTCTAAGCCTCTAGCATGACTTCCATTCATCCAGAAGAAATGTTATGCATCACTCATATATCCTGCCTAAATCCTAAAAAAAATAATAATAATAAAATGTTTCACAGTCTATTCTCCCTCATTTAGTACAAAGATACTATCAAAGATCAGCAGACTTTACTAAATAATGAAGTAAATAAAAGTGCATGCAGAATAGAGGCTGGAGTTTCATTCCCAACTGGGTAGCAACTCGAAGATCCCTATATAGTCAATTGTAAGAGGCAACCACCTCCAGAAGGTGGATCAGAGCCTATTCATTACATGCTTAAATGAAATAGCACGCATCTCTCTCTCACCATCTGCAAACAGTCCTGCATTTTTGCCTTCTGAAAGGTGACATGACATATAAACATGACAGGCATCATCATTTCGACATGCCTCTCCGAAATAATAGAATTAACCTCATATGCTGCCTTCTGTACAAAATTCTGCTAATGAGAATTTCTTCATAAGAAAAGAAGGGTGAGGAAACCAGATATCAATCTGTTATGGTATGAATACAGGATACAATAGACTGTTCCTATAACCATTCACCTTGTCAGTTACATGTAACAGGTGACTCGCCACTAGAGATGCAGCCTAACATCCCAGCTGAGAAAAAGATCAGAAACCCAAACTTTGATGTTAGAAAGCTATTACTTCTAACAGCATAGGAAAATACGAGATTCATTTATGTCATATAAATGGCACTTTTACTGATTTTAGCAATCAGTACAATAATCAGCATTTCTTATATACGTTTCATCATTACGTAGGCAGCAGAGAAGCAAGTTTGTGTATAAAAGGTAAATCTAAGCCTCAAATGAAAGACATTTTCAAGGTATCCATATATATGCTAACATTTAAGTGGGAAACAGCAGAGCCCTAAACTGATAAACATTTCTCATAAGTTATGTATGAATTAAAATCAAGTTTTTATTAAAAATGCATAAGTATGATCTGTGGTGAATAGAACTATTAGCTATGCATGTTTACTTTTTAGTAAAGACAGAAATCAGTAATTTTTCTTCTAAATGTCATTTCTATCAGAGAGTTACAGAATGATAAAATGCTGAAACAATTCTCCGATGCCATCCAGCTGGTACATATACATCTGGGGAGAGGGGATAAAATAACAAACTGTGAAATGTTTATTTGCCACAGGGGCAAGAAAATGTCATTTCAACCACTGCGTCTATTTTACTTTACAAGTCAAGTAGTACTCAACAGTCCCTATCTTTCACTCACCATAACAACAACAACAACAAATTAAGATTAATCTGGATGAAAACAAACTATTTGATGTTTTAAAATTACTGCGTTTTCAGCATATTTTTTATGATCACACATTACTTCCAATGGTCTCTGCCTTCCTCACTCCTGTTGGAAGCTACAGAAAACCACCTAAAACCCAAAGTGAGCATAAATTGGTTTTATCCATTTGATTTTAGCTTTTTTTTTTCCTAGGAGATCTTAAGGGATGTACACAGAAAAGCCGACATTGCTGGTGAAACCAGGCTTCTTAGTTTCCTTTTGCAATGAAGAGACAAATACCTTTCCAAAACAGCATTTCTCAATCTGTAGATCAGTCATCCTTAAAATCAAGAAGTCCTCAGCAAAATTACTAATGAAAATGCAAGAGGGAGGAAAATGTAAATGGTAAGTACTATAGATGGAAAAACAGCATACAATGGGTCTGAGATTTCTTCTCTCCCTGCCCCTCCCAAAAACCCTACTTAAACTGAAGGACCACTTTATTTAACACACAACTCTAAAGAGCAGTTTAGGGCAAGGAACAATGTTAAGCACCCTGACCTGCCCCCTGAAGGATTTCCTCTTCTGACCACAGAGGAGCCTATAGAGATTATTCTGATTTAGTCAGATCATCGACACCCTTGCTCCCACCCAGATATGAAAATACCCACTATTGTTATTCCCCCTAAATGTCACTTAAATTCAGAACCATAAATAAACACTGTAGAAATTCAAGACTTCTGACACACCTTCTCTTCTAAAACATCAGTGGGCATAGCTGTCTCTTTTGGAATTGCACACCTGGGATAATCTCTTGAGCTCAGTGGGACCATGGGACCAAGAAGGCAGTTTGGAATGTATGGGGATACCCAGGGAGATCACTGGGCACTGACATCAGCCTCCAGAGCAGACACTGGCTGAATCTCACCAGCCCCTAAGCCCAGGCAAGTTCCTCAAAACTTCATGCTAACTGAAACTAGATGTTGAGATCTGTGTCACTGGATGCACCGGGACATTGAGAAGACCTCAAAGTTTTTAGATTCTTTCCTGGAACAAGTCACCCAGTACTTGTTTACAAACTTTTTCTGCTGCACTTGCACTGCATACATTCCCACAGCTGAGCCTGGGACAGTAAAGTCACTACCAACTCAAAACATTATGTTTCTGCTTTGAACCATTCTTCAGTGGAGCCTGTTCCTTTCTGTTGACTACAAAATGAGAGATTTCTCTCTACCAACTACACACTGACTACAGAGAGTTTTTAGTGTCTTTTAAAAATGCTTACTTAGTGCTTTTTGCAAAGAAACAGAAAAAGGAAATAAATTAAAAAAAAAAAAAACCCAAAACACCATACCCTGCTCATCATTCAAGGTGCTAGCTCAAATCTCTGTCAATATGAAATTAATTCCTACTGTCAAAGATTTGCCTCATGGCTATACAAGAAGAGTAACTTTGCTAGATATTCTAAGTCTCTATATTCAGGTAGCTTATTCAGCTCCTCTTCTCTCATCTATTTAAACCTTCCCCTCCTACCCATCATCACAGTATCTGAATGTTGAGTCTTCTCACTGAACTCTAAAGAAGTTCAGCTTCAAACAGCAGTGAATTAAACTTGCTATTCAGCCAGTCTGAAATCTTTTATCTCTGTAACTTAAAACAACATATTCCGCTTTTCTTGAAGTGCATGATTGGTTATTCTCAACTATTTTCCATTCACACTTCTATGAAAAATAATACTGTATCATTCATAGTGAACATCAAGCTGCTAAAATTAAATGACATAACAGACCGTTACCTGACATCACTATTGTTGACCTCAAGTTATCAGAAAAAAAAATGTTTGATTACGAATCCTGGTGTTTTATTTCAAAAACAGAATAGAAAAAGAGCGTTTACTTTTCTACCAAGGTCTCACTTAAACCTAAAAAGGTTGCTACATATTTCTTTCATAGCAGCAAAAGATGTTAGCTCTCTAAATTCATGATCAAATTGTTGTTTCATATATTCCCAGCAACATCTCAAAATCTACTGCTTTCAAACACACATCTGTTGATAGTTTGCTATTCACAGGACCCTTCATTTTCATTGCTAGTAGGATCACAATGTTTTTGGAGACTATGCAACTAAGACTTTCACTTTCCTTCCTATCAAAACTGAAACAAAGCAAGAATCAGAACTTTAAAGAAGGCACAGGCATGAGCTGTTGACAGTCACAATTTCAAAGGCAGTACTTATATTTAAGTACTGTCCAAAACCCAGAAGCCAATTATTTTTACTCTCTTTCTAGGCTGACATACCTACAAATGCACAGGCTAAGAGCAGCAACAACATCACTTTCCATTCCACATGCAAAGCCCCCATCTTTAATTCCCCTTTTGCTAACAAAAAATGTAGGAATATGTATATGTCATCAGACTTTTCCATCACAGACATTTCTGACCTAAAGCCGCTATTGAAAACCACTGGCAACATTGACAATGAAACACAATTAAAACACATAAGCAAAAAGAAAAAACAACCCTCTCCAAACCCAAGAAATTAAAAGCAAACACCAAAAACATGATTACCACTTCCCTATAGCAAAACTGAAAAAAAAAAACCAAAATCATGCTACATATAGTAGTTACATGGTTTGGTGTGCTAACGGAAAGTACTCTGATGATATGCATGGTATAAGAGTTTATATTAACAAAGAGGCGTTCTTCATTACATAAAACTGCAGAGTAGCTAATCCTAGAGGGTATCTGGCGTGAATGCCTTTGCTTTGCTCTCAGAGGGACCTCAGCTGTAATCTGACAAATCTCACTCCCTGAAGGTCCAGAGACAATTCAAACTTCAAACTATTAAAACATGAGATTTTCCCAAGCAAGGATATTAATAGCATTAAACTGTGCTATACCTCACAGGCAGATTTGTAACATAGACTAGAACTTGCCGTGACCACCATTCCTGAAGTATTTGAATGAGCATAAGGATATTTGCTGTCCATGTTTAAATAAGGCAAACCAAAATTTTCCAGGGCTGATTACCAAGGCAGACATTTTCTTTAAAAACCAAGGTCAGTTCTGTTACATATCCCATTGTTTTATAATACACGTGAAAATTGGAAGAGAACAGGACACTCTTCAGTCTTATATCATGTGTGCAATATAGATTACGGGCATCTCTCACAATGTCAGAAGAAGTCACAGAAGACATACAGTAGATACTACTTCCCTATTTGCTTGCAAGTCATGTCCTGGGTTTGAGTGGTTCCATCACTTTATCTGCTGCAGATCAAACACCTGTCTTCATGTACAACAAGGTAACTAAATATGTGTTTATGGACAGTGGTAGAAACTACCTCAGCTGATATAGTTTTTGAAATAAACTATTGGAATTTTCTCTTAATTGGCATTATTCATTTGTGGAAAAAAGCACAGAAGAAGCACATTTCCATACAAGCTGTTATCTTTTCGATCATATTTTTTTTTACATTAGCTCAAAGCAAAGATAAAGATTGGGCCTATGTTAGCAAAAGCAACAAAATCTGGGAGCCGTTGTTGTTCTGCTTGGCCAAAATGACATACTTGGACAGTGGCTTCAGCCGGAATTGTAACTGGAACAGTTTGTAAAGAGATACAACCAGGTTGTGTGTTGGTGTGCTTATGCCCCAAACAGCAAGGTGTTAGTAAGGAAAAGGAGAGACTACATTGATGCCTGTGAAAGACACTGATTTTCAGAAATTGAAGAGTTTGTGCCCATTATAATACACGCTTTGTTAGAGCATCAGGCTGAATACCCCAGAATCACTAACTGAGCGTTGGGATAGATGCAGCTTGTTTACAAATTTTGCATAGTTTTTAATACTTAGCTGGAATGTCTGAACTGCATTACAATTTACTTTAGAAAAAAAAAAAAAAAGAACAGAAAAAATGTACAAAAAGAATGATATAAATAAATTCAATAAATGCAGATGAAAACAGAGAAGGCAGTGCCAAGGCTGAATTATCCATCATCTAATTAGCCCTGGGAGTATGGCAATCTTTGATGGATAGAAACAGTAAAGCAATGATTCCTGGAGACTTAAAGTTTCTGTAAGAAATGTCCTTTCTCATCACTGCACTTGGGAAGAGAGTTTCCAAGTTGAAAACATGCAGAACTTTTTACTGTTTTGCCACTGCTCCAAGTTTCCCAAGCAGCAACAGTGGACACGTAGATAGTTTCAAACTTCAAGAGCCATGGGGCTCTTGAAGCCTTCCAGAAAGCACAATAATCTTGGCAGTTTCATCTCTGCTGCTCTTGTTATTAAAAAGACTAAGCAACAAGATATTAGTGTTACTGATGTAAGCTATTAATAGAAAAGGAGACACCCCAAAATAAAGAAGTTTAAAGGACAAAATGCCATAACAGAGAATTCTTCCAATGCAAACAGGATAGCTGACACACAACAAAAACCACCAGAGCCTCTATAACCACCAGAGCCCCCTATGCCCCGGGTTCTCTTCAGAAGGACAAAGGACCAGAAAGACCAAAATTAGTACCTTAAAAAAATGAAAAGATATTTTGAGATAATTAGCTCTGCATAGAGAAGGCAATGCCTTGTTCCTAGCATCAGCAAAATCAGCTTTTACTTGCTGTTAATTCTTCTCATTGGCTACAAATGCAGAGGAAAATGAGCTGTCAAAAGCTGTTTTCCATAGTACAAATGAGAGCACAAACAGGAAGGTATATGTATGTTAATAAGTAGGGGAGCAATGATCAGTATGCCCTTGAGAGCAGAAACATTCCTTGAGCTTTCTGATAATCTGATGGTACAGTATGTTGCCTTAGCTATAAGCCTTTAAAATGCATTTATGAAAATAATTCTGCTTGTGCGGGGTCTCTCAAGTCAATGTAGCTCTACTCCTGCACTAGTATTTGAAACAACCACCTTTTTTTGTCCATTTGTGACATCTACATCATTTACATAAATGTAAAATATGCAACAGCTTCTCTAATGAACTGCAGTATTCCTCAGTATTATTTATTGTACAGTGCCTACAAAGACCAATTAAATCACCACACCCTAGCTCTGCAGAGACGGAAGAAAATATTTTCATTAAAAATTGGAAGAAACCTTTCCTTTTACAAACTTTTTTCCTCTGAAACAAAAGTATATTTTCTACTCCAAACATGACCATTTTAAAACTGAAACCCAGGTATTGGTAATAAATAACATTCACATTAATAGTTTTATGCAATTTTTTTAAAACTATGTTTATCATTATGGAAAGGATTCCCATGCCCATCTCCCCAGGCTAGTTAACATCTCCATCCTTTGTTTTTTGAATTGCATTGGCATTAACAAGGCTGCTAATTCTAGGATGAATCTTAGCATTTGCTCCTTTAAGTAGCCTTTACCTAGAAAGTAGTGACAACTGTTCATCACCCACAGGCCTACTTAGGAAAGTTGAGTTTTCTTGACTTAAAACTCATGACCTGTTCCATCTGACGGTATACGGCACATGAAGGAATATGACAAGCGATTTTAATAAAGTGCATCATTTTTTCCATTCCTAAATCCTTTTTGTCATGTAAATTATTATTCCTGCTTTGAACCTATCTAAATGTCATTACATAGGCCAAGTGTTATTCAGAGGTTTGCGTTGCTGCTAGCATGTCCTTTCCTTGCCCAGTAAAAATTATCAAGTTCACTTTCAGTTTATGAAAATATTTTAAAAGTTTGCTTAAGCTACTCAAGAAAAAAATATTTACTTTTTAAAAAAAGATGTATTTGACCCTGTAGTTTACCACCACTTTTACAAAGCTTACAGTAATGCTACAATTCTACATTATCTTACCTGCTCATCCACTTGCTGATACATTCCCAGGGGGCATTTCTGTTGATGTTTTTACTGTGGGTTTTGCACATATTTTTGTCACCATGAGTTAGCAAATATGTTTTCCTTCACAGGCTTTCAAAACAATTATAATTTAAAAATCTTAGCACATTCCATAGTCATCATAACCTCACTGTTATTGAATGCATTAGAAAAAAAAAAAAAAAAATCAACCATTTATCTGGAAAAAAAAAAAAAAAAAAGAAAAAAAAAAAAAAGTCTGCCTCTGGAACTTAAATGGATCTGAAGAACTTCAGTGATTAATTTTATGTTTCCAAATTGCTGCAAAAGGTTACATTCCTACCATTCCACTCAAGATTCACTACTTCTATTCAAGATTCTTTTTTTAGACAGTGTGCATGAATAAATCACATCCGATAAAATACTTCCAGCTACAAAGAATCAGATAACTTAGGTGGAGAACAGCATATACAAATAAAATGTTTTCCAAAATACAAAAGGAATAAGGGTTGATTACAACCGATAGAAAGACCACAGGCATTTTGAATTTCTCATCTGCTAACACATCTTCCTTTTCCTATGTACTGTTTTACTGATTTTGTTCCCTGAAATCTAGTGGGTTTTTTCTTCTGTAGTTCTCTTAGTACCTGTCTGCAGGAGAGGAATTGGTGACAATGCTGGTTGCTATTGATACCGACTAACACTTTCTCAGCAAAACTATTCAGTAAGAGGCAGAGGGATGGAGTAACATGAATTATTTCCTTCCTGCTATAAGGTTAACTGCTTAACAAAGGTGCTTCCAGCACCTGCTCTGCCAGCACACGAGCACTTGGTCTAATGAAAATAAGAAGTGGGGCACGTTCCACTGACAGGTCTTTAGATGTGTGTCACTGCACCCAAAATCCACAGGAATTCTACACATCATGTATCCGATCTGACAGCAACAAACCCATGTATATAAGGGACATGTCTTTAGATTCTTAACTTTAAACCCAGTAACTTTTAAGGTGCCACGACACGGTTGCACAGTCTAACCGTCTTGCTAAGCAGGTCTATTTTTAGGCAGTTTCTTTGTTATCGTATCTCAGCGCCTACTTTTTAAACTCAGTCTAGTTTCGCCGGTAGCTGAGCTTACAAGTGCTGCCACATGTCTCCTCTAAAGGTAACTATATATATATAACTGTTTTAACTCTGGAAGGACGTAATGATACAATGTTAACAAACACTGGCCAATAAGTCTGAAGGGGGGGGGG
>NW_020799097.1:56921699-57043090 GCF_003259725.1 Athene cunicularia | reverse complement strand
CCCCCAGCCGGCCCCCCGCAGCGGTGTGTCCCGGCCCCCCGCCGGCAGAGGACAGAGCCGGGGGCAGACGGGAAGAGGCTGGCTGGGAGGGATGCGGGGCAGAGGTCGGGAGCTGCAGGGCGAGGGCAGGAAAAAAAGGACAAGACCGGGCAAAATCAGAAAAAAATATTAACTGGTTTCAGGGAACTGTTCGCCATCATGAGGAGGAACGTTTGCACTTAGTGGCATGGTCCAGCCTTTCTCTGCTATCAAAACAATCCAGAATACGTGAAGTTGGTGTGAAATTCTATGTCCAGTTCTGGTGTGTCAATCAAAGTCCAAAGGCTTTTACCTGCTGTGTCATTAGCAGCGGTCTTGACATTGCATTCGGACCAGGTCACTTTTTTGCTGAGCTGCCCGTTGACAGAGGTAGTTTTGTCAGTGACATCAACAATTCTGAACTGGAGCAACATCACTAGGTTTTCTGAGCACATGTGGATGTTTGTTTGCAGCACAAATTGTGAAACTGGAAGCTCTCTGGAAGCTTAGAACCCCATGTAGTTTGTCTCTCACTTTCTGAGCCGGTTTGTCAAAATAGTTGGCAGGCTGTCAAATGAACAGTTATGATTCCTAAAATGTCTTATAACGTAATGAGCACTCCACAGGCGAGCAACACACACACAAAGGTGACACTGGTTGTCCTCTACTCCATGAGGACGTCCTTCTGATTGTCAGCTTCTGTGCTATCAGAAACAGCATTGACCTGTCAAATCACTGGTTGCGCAGAGTACCAAACACAGTGAAGACATTCACTTTAGGACCTAAGGAGGCAACAGCTAGGGAGAGCTGTATCTGAGAAGAAATAAAGCTGTGGAGCTCCTGAGGCTCAGAGAGCAGAGACATCCAGCAAGTGGCAGAGAATAGCTCAGGTACCTCTGGACACAAATAGTCTTTCTAGACTTCTCCAGCATGCCATTCATGGATTTTACAGAAGTGACGTTGGTGTGGTGGTATTAGCTGGTATTATGGTTGTTTGAACTTTAGATTTGAACTAGACAAGATCTAGCGGTAGACTCTGCAGTTTCTGTGTAATTACTTCTGTCTCTTCCCAAGCATGTTAGCCTTGGTGTACTGATCTCTTCCAGTATAGTGAATCCTGCCTGACTGAGGAGTCAGTGTGGTCAAAAAACAATGGAAAACACTTTTTATTTACCCACAGCCATTGTCTCCTGGTAAAACTAGCAAAGCAGCAAGAAGAGTGTATCTGATTATCTGAAACTGGGGGGCTGGGAAGCTAGCAGGAGATGGGGCAACTTGTACTCATTTAGACTCTTGAGAGGAAGCTAACACTAGTGCTCTGTGTGCATCCATAACTGATCTTCCTGTTTATTACAGTGGGAGGTTTCTTAAAGAAAATGTAGGTGGTAGTGACAGAGTCCGAAAGAATGATCTCCATGGACTCCTACAGTTTTCCAGAGCTCCCTGATCCTTTTCTCAGCACCTTCTTCCACAGCTTTGCTTTTCAGTAAGAAGCTCCAATTCTTTGCCCTCTCCTGAGCTTCAAAGTAATTGTGTCTTTTTTTGCCACTGTTCTCCAGTTCCCTCTGGTCTATGGCTTACCTTTCCACATCAGGTGCCTTTCTCCATGCCACTCATCCATTCAGCTTCTCCTTCCTTTGGGCTTCTCTGGGTTGTCTGTGCCCTGTTTTTCAGCAGCAGTTGGGTAGTCTTTTTTCTCTATGCCTTACAATATCAGATGTATGGGTATGGACTGCTTTTTGTCTTGTCTCTGCTTTTGATCAGAGCTGCTTGGTAAGATCCCTCTTAGGAGCAGAACAAGGCAGATGAAGTCAAACTCACTTGTGTGAACTGCTCTTTTCCCTGACCTTTGAGCTCTGTTGCTGCATCTGTTGCCGTTTCTCTCTGCTGCTGTTCTAGTCTTTCTACCTTACCAAGTATGAACCTTCCCAAAAGATGAGATTTGAAGAAGTTACTCTTCCATCTCTCTTAAGCTTGTTGACAATAGTGATGTTTAGGTTCTCTGTGAGAGTCTCCAGCTGTAACCCACCATTGAGGTGTCAGAGAGGATTCCTCCTCTCTGTAGTCAACAGATTCACCGCAGTTAGGCTTGCTGCAGACTTGCCTTCTCTTGCTCTGTGCAATTAAAGAGGCTACAAATTATATATCGAGAGGGAAAAAAAAAAATGTTATGGTATGACTACGTAGAGCAGGCGGGGAAGGATGAGCAAAGCACTAACCCTGAATCCTTATAGTCTGCTCCCTGAGTTCTTGAGGTGAGCCACAGGATTCAGCTCTCGTTAGGTCAAATGCTCAGGGCCTTTCCCAGGCCAGCCTAAGCCTGTTCTTGGGCCCCCAGAGCTTCAACATGCAGCGAGATCAGATGTGTCCATGCAGTAAAATTGTTTCGTGGGTTCCCAGTTAGACTTCACAAAAGGCCTGTTGTGTGTTCTCAGTGATGAGTAATGTCCAAATGTTCATAACTTTGTCAAAACAAAACCCATTTTCTGCAAAGCCAGGCTGTGCAGTCCTCTTCACTGAAGGTTATTCCATGCAAAATACTAACTTGCAGATTTCTGTGCAGATTTCTGTGGTTTCACCAATCGGTTTGTAACCATAAAGAGGCCACAAGAAAAAAAAAAAAAAAAAAAAAAAAAAAAAACTGTTTCCTTTCACTCTTCCCATAATTAAGTGTGATGTTATTTGTATTTTTATAACTTATCTCTGGGAAAAGATCAGTTCCAAAATTTGTGACTATCGCTAATGACTGGAAACAGGAGACTAAAAGTTCATTTTACATCCCCAGTTATAAGAGCTCACTGCTAGTCCCTGTACACCCATGGCGTCTGCTCTTTTGAGGGGAGCAGGGAACATGCCTTTTGGTGGCATAATGGCAAAAGCTGGTGTGTCCCCCAGTGCCTTCCCACAGTCTGACTTGACAGGACTTACTAATTGGTTGTAAGCCTGTCCCTAGCATGTTCCTTCTCCAAGCCTGTTCCTTCCCTGAGCCTGGAGGAGTGCCTGGGGGAGAGGGGCGCACAAGAAGGGCTGCAGCTACCAGCCACTGCATCAAACCTGCACCCACAGGGGAGAACAAGGACTTGTGAGAACAAGCCACAGGCCAAATGAAGCAGCATGAAGGTCCACAAGTGGCTTATGAACCATAGCTTGTATATCCCTTTCCTTTAATAAAACTTCTATGTGAAATCTGTAAAAGCCAGCACAGCGCAGGTTTGGCAGCACGTCATCCCAAGCATTCCAGCCATGTAGGAGCTTGCCCTTCCCTGCTGCCAGCACCCTGTCTGCCCAGGCTGTCACAGGCGCTGGTAAATCAGCATCGGCTTCTGCCTACTGTATCCATTCTCATATCAAATCAGTCTGAGAGTTCTTGGTAATTGGTAATGTTGTCATCAACAGTAAAGGGAAAATATTGTTTCAGTTTAACCAAAACCTTGTAACAGAGCAGACCTTGCTATGTGACGTGCATATACATTATCTGTTGAAAAAATCAATTAGGGGGGGAAATACATGATTAAAACATAATACAAAATTATTGCAGGCTTAAGCACACTGCAGTAAGAATTCTATTCAATCCTGTAAGATTGTAGCAGTATTAAATTATTTTTTGAACCTCATCCCTACCACGAAGATTGAGTGTCAGGTACTTTTTTTTTCCTCCTGCAGGATTTCAAGACTTGATTGCCCAAATGACAGTTTACTTATTTTACTGTCACATACTTTTGTGAAATGCCATAACAAGTTGATTACAGGTTTCACATTTTGCATAGTGACAAAATCATCTGTCATATAATAGTCTGATGCCTGAAAGCCATTTAACTAAGAAGCAGTTTCTACTGAAAATAATGATATTTGAAATATTAAGGTGGGTTTAAATGTGTACATTTTCTGAGTAAGTCTTTGTTTTAACTGAATGAGAAGACCAGTATTATCCCTTTCAGGCATGAATTTGAGACTTGTAAAAGTCACCAGACAACAACTAGCCAGAGGGTGAGGCAAATTAGGAGGGACATCATTTCATGAATGAAATGAAGGATGGAAATGGGAATCTTAGTGATACATCCCGGCTGCTGCAAACACGAAAAAGTGCTTGGCTCCTATTTTGAAAACCCATTATTTCTACCACCCTATGCTAGATCTGAGGCCGTGTCATGCACTATGGCTACAGGAGAGAAAACCAGGCTCCCTTTCCCCTCTGGGCAGAAATATTGGGTCACTAGAACTGGTGTGAAGAGAAGAATAAGATTTACCTTCCTTAATTCAACAATACCCGTACCTTTGATGAGATATAAGTGATAAAAGTGATAAGGATATGCATTCATTAAAGGTATTCAGTTTCTCAAGTGATTCTGAGTGTCTGGATTTTGTAAATAACATGATGTATCATTTTTACCTAGCAATGCTAACCAGTAAGGGAATTTTCCAGGCATTTTATTATTTCTAATGAGTGGATGAAGTAGCAGTAATAGCATTCTACCTTCTTGTGCATAGGCAAAGGACAAGGTAGTTTTCAAAATGTGAAAGGAATAGGATGGGGAAGCTCAGCAAGCTGTTAGATGGAAGAATGATATGTCCCTGGCACTCTCATACACTGACTTTGTACACAGTGTAGCCATCACGTACCTGCCATTATGAATTCTAGTAGAAAATAATAGTAAATTACACATGAGGCTGAATGCTGAAACTATCTTGAGGGGTGCCGTAACCAAGGTGCTCAGCTGACCTCCTGCAGTGGGGTGCAGGACAGGGCTCCCATTAAGTATGAGCAGAGCTCGGCAGAGCACTGACCAAGGGCATCTCTGACCTGTCTGGACCACTAACTGTGTCAAAAACCTGCTCTGGGGCCACAGAACAATAGCAGCTGAGTGCTGCCATTGCATCCTCTCTGCTATGTCTGTTCTCTACCCCGGCTGGAGAGACAGCAAGGATGCAACAGCTCTGGCAGTTCTCAGACAGCTCTGCCATCATTGGGTGAATGGGAAAAAGGAGGAATTGGAGGGGAGGGAACGACTGGGACTTCTTGCTCTGTCGTGCTACTTCACACAGGGGTAGGGTTAACAAAATTGTCATCCACTGGTCTCTGTGGACATAATTTGTACAATGTTTTTCTTAACTAACACCATAATTTTTTTTTTTTTTTTTTTTTTGGGGGGGGGGAGGGGAAAGAGAGTCTAATAACGCTATCACTACTTTGGTTTTAGTCAATGCTTTCTCACTTGTGGATGTTAAAGCACTGTATAGGTAAATGAATATTATTGATCCTACATTTCAGTAGATCTGAGCACAGAGATTTGAAACACTTCATATGTTAGGTAATATGGGCATTCACTTAGTGGATTTTTGTTATCTGTCTCCTATAAACTTCTGTAACCTTTAGCAAGTTGCTTAAACATTCTGCTTCTTATATGCCTCATCTGGAAAATAAATGTGTTCTCATTTTGCCTAGGGCAAGGTAACACAAGGGAGAAATCATTTTCCCAGCGCTGGAATTTCCTTTCACTTTTAAAATTGGCCTGTGTGGAGGTCAAATTATTTTTTGTGACCATTGTTTTTTTCTATTATTTGCTTCATTGTCATAGAATCACAGGTGCATTTCCATTAACAATATATTTTTTAAGCATTCTGCTATTAATATGTTTGAAATTTGCCTTTTCCATAAGCCACTGTCAAATCTGATTTCCATTTCTTAAGTTTTTATTTAATCTATTTAACAAAATATTTTAATGCATTTTAATTCTGAAATAAGTAGGCTCTTCTTTCAGGAAATATTTTGATTACCAGTGAGACTAAAATCCTGACATTTGAAAAAAAACAAGGATATTTTCTTGTGTGATGAAGCTGTGACAGAAGTGTGATTATAGTCTTAGAAAAGGAGAAAAGAAGTCCTTGATGGGCAAATAGTGAAATAGAAGAAATCCTCATATTGCCTTTGTGGAGAGATCTCGTCACCATCTGAGCAGTTGGAAGAGCTCTAGTAGCTCTCAGCCACCGCTGAACCTCGATGTTCTTTCGTAAACTGCAACCCGTCAAAAGAGGGCACTGTGTTCATGTATAGACACAGCACCCGAAATCGGAGGTGGTCAGTTCTAGCGGATGCCTGTGGATGCCCAAATTTCCAGGCAGCAAGCACCTTTGTCCGCGGCCCTTGCCAGCACTGCTGCCCTCCCCGCACTGCTGCTGCCTCCCCCGGCTGCCAGAGAATGGAGAAAGCTGGAGCAGAGATACCAAGCTGCAAAAGGCAGCTCGTGTCTAAGGCAGTCTCACGTTGTCACACAAGCAAATTAATGGACTCCATAAGAGTGAAATGCAAGAAGGAAGTGTAAAAGATGTACAGCAGATCAAATGGTCTCTTCTGGACTCTGATCTTGGAAAGTGCTTCTGTTTTCCTGAGAGGATGAGTGGACATGTAACTCACACAACAGATCAGAGAGAAGAATAACCTTAATAATGTTTGTTTATAACATTTTGATGGCTTTCTAGGTGAAATGGAGTTCCTTTTTTTACCCAGATTAGCCTTCTGCAAGACCCCATAAGTCTTCCTCGGACTGATTTCTGATTGAACTAAACTTTGGGGAAATGCTGATACAGGCATCATTTAAAATTTTCTAAAAATGAGGAATGTACAAGGCATTATGTAATATAACCTAAGGATTCAGTAGAAGATACAGTACTAAAAATTTGCATTTAATTCTAGTCTAAAGCTTATTTTTCAAAAACTGGTTCTTGTGCAAATTCTGCCTGCATCACTGAAGACTTTCCTTCACAAATTAAAAAAGATAAAAGGTCTATTCTCTCTATAAGCTTGTATAGACTATTACCCTTTCAATAGATAATCTTTCTTCTGATAAGCTAAAGATCTTGGTCTCCCTGTGTCTTATATTATCAGGTAGGTTTTGCAATCCTTCAGTCATTCTCACAGCATTTCTTGAAATCCTCCCTGGCTGTTCAATATTTTCTGGAAACATGGGCAGAGGAAGTGAATACAGGATATTATTAGGGAATGTGGCATTTTCAAATGCAAAAAGTCTCATAGCATTTTTGCTTACATCATCCCGATGAGAAGTCCTGTCCCTCTTGTGTGTCTTCCATGACCTCTAGGCCCCCTTCTCTGATTCTGTTCCCTGGGTCAGGCTCCTCCACAGTTTCCTTCTGAATTATCTTGTCTGTTATTGGCTAGGGAACTTTGCATTCTGCTCTGCTCCAACAAATATGTTTCTTTGTGTTCAGCTTACCAAGTTACCCAAGTTGCACAAAAGTAGCCAGTTCTCTTCACAACATGCCACTGAAGGTATTTTTTGTCTTCAAACTATATGCATAAGCAATTTCTTGTTTTACTTTTATGTAGAAATAATTAAAATGGTAGAGAATACAAGGTGCTATTAACATATTCAGTGGTTGTTTTACATTTAAAATTACAATTTGAGATGTAGCAGTTAGCTACCTTTTTGACTAACTTAATATACTCTATGTAGACTTTTCATCATTCTAGTTTTCTTGATAGAATGGTCATCAAAATGAGCTTACAAAAGTCTAAACTTTTTAATCCAACACAGTTACCATCATCATCCAAACTTGTAATCTCATCAATAAAAGCCATCAAGTTAGGTTGATACAATCTGTTTTCCATAAACTCATGTTGATCAGCATTAATTATATTATTCTCCTTTAATTCTTTATTAATTGAGTCTTATATCAGCTGTTTCATGATTTTGCTTCAAATCGATGTTAGATTGACAGACATGTAATTGTCCAGGTCATCTCATTTACCCCTTTAAAATATTGGCACAACATTAGCTTTCCTCCTTTTCTCTGGGGCTTTTCTGGTGCTCCAACTCCTATTGAAAATCAACATTAATGGTCCAGAGAATTTCGTTGCCAGGTTTTTTTAAAACTCCTCAATGAAAATCATCTGGACCTTTTTATTTGGAAATGTGTGCTGTTGGTAACTGCCTTTTAATTCTCTGGAGTGACCACTAGAATAGAAAGTATTTTAGTGTTACCTTATGATAAAATTTCTACTTTTTTCCTACTAAACACAGAACAGAGCTATGCACCGAGCATACATGGCTTGCCTGTGTTCTTATTCTTTATTCTGTGATTCCCATCTATTAGTACAAAGCCAATATTGTTCTTCTCTTTTATTTGCTTTTAATATCCTTTTAAAAAGCCCAAATAGTCTCTCTCCCTATTGACCTCAACAGCCATGGCCTTTTCACTTTTGTAATTGATTCATCTTGATTTACTTGGATCTAGTGAGGTCCATTATAAAATGATTGTGTATTCTTTTACTTTTGTTTCTTTTATCTATTCTCTCCAGTTCCTACCTCAATGTATGCTCATTATATCATGGTTTGTTTTTTTTCCCCTCCATATAATTTGGTGCTTAATTGCTAACAACTCTCTGAAATCAACCCATTTAAAGTAATTCATAAACTGTGCTGGCTGGGCTTTGTTCTCTGTGCAAACAGCAAATCTACGAATTTGCATAAATATATCCCTGTTTGTTTTTTTTTTTTTTTACCTAGTAATATGTTATAAATGTTCACCTATAAGTTTTTGAAATTCTAGAAAAGTTTTAACATTGACATCAGAAGTTCTTCAGCATATGTCACTCAGGCTGAAGTCCCTCTGATAACACAGGCACTGATTCCTCCTGCATTACAGACAGGTACTCAGCTGAGCACCTGGCTTCCTGCTGAGATATGGTAACTTGCAGCAAATCCCAGCTGGTTCTTTGCTCCTTGCCATTTAAGTATTCACCTATAAACCTTCAATATTGATTGCTTCTACACTGTCAGCACTTGGAAAGAAGTAGTGCCATTTTTGACATGAGGTGTCATTTTACACTCTTTCTTGACACTTCATCCTTCCTAAATAGATTACAAGCAGTGATTTCAACATTCCAGCCATGCAGATCACCCAATCAAGTCTCAGTAATGCCAATGAGGAAAAATTCATGCTCATAAATGAGCCATTCCAATTCTTGTTTACTAACCAGGCTCCTAGCCCTGGAGTATAGGCAATTAAAGATTTTTTTTCTTCTTCACATCCCTTGAAGTTTTGATTGATTTTGGTCTTGGTGGCTTGATTTTGTGCTTAATGATTGCTCCGTTCCCCTCTCCCCTCCATCCTCCCCTTTTGTTATTAGTTTACCATCCTCAGGCAACATTTGCAAAAGGACCCCGGTGCCTTACTGCCTGGTAAAATGTGCAGTGGAAGTTAGATGTTCCCAATGCAACAGAGGTCAAGAGGCTGAAAGCAATTTCCAAATGGCAAGAGCAGAGTGCTGCCAAAGATAGGCAGTAGGAATTTCTCCAGAATCAGGCATCTTCTTCAGCCATGATTCACATCCATTAAGCATCCCTTAGGATATAATTTCCCATTATGTTTCTGCTAGTAGTGAGACCAGCTGAAGAAGTTCCCACTTTCCCCTCTCACCAAGGCTTCACCCACAATTGACTACCTCCTGAGAGACACTGTACAACTGCACATGGAATCTGGCTGTAAATCAGATCTGTGAAGAGATCCAGCTTTCCAAAAGCCCTCATCTGTGGCATGTTGGGAGGGTGAGAGTCTGCAGGAGAGATGGACAGCAGGAATGCAGATGGGAACAGGGGCCCTGGTAGTCCTTACCCCAGTCCTGTGGTGGTTGGCTGCTGAAGGTCCCCTGGTCAGAGCCACAGAGGCAGGAGCTGTGCCTTCCCTTCACAGCGACTGCAGGGACCTTCTGTGCTGGGGAAAACAGCACTTGGGGTCACCATCTGAATTTTCAGGTCCTCCTGGCTCTTATGCAGGTGCTATGTGATGAGGGAGACATAGGCAAAGAGGTATCTCTTGTGGCGGTGTAAGCGATGCTCCTCTCTTGTCCCAGAAAGATGGGATGAAGAGCATAGGAAGAGCTTCCACTATGTGATTAGCTTAGTTTATAGATAGTAGGGGAAGAGTTTTAATGGATCAGGTTTTGTTCACTGGCTTAGAAAGTTTATCAAATAGCAGTGTCACATTTCGTGTCTCAGCATTTAAAGAACAGCAACCTATGCTGTGATTTATATGTGCTACTTGAAGAAGATCCTTTCCATTTATCTTTCATGAATGGTGATTTTCTTGAACTATTTAGCTGACACAGAGATTTGAGATAGATTTAATATATGGAGATAATAGTAGTGAGATTATATGGTGCTAAAAGAAGATGCATGTTAGAAAAATATTAACCTTTCAGACCACTAAATGTATACTAGTTTAGTTATAACAATCCCCAAACAGTTTGGTGGGGTTTTTTTGGTTTGGGTTTTTGTTTTTTTTTTTTTCAGATTTATTTTCTTTTTCTGTTAGAGTGAAATAAGCAAAGTTTACATCAAATAATTCCTCAGGACAGAAATTAGATCTTTTGGTGGAAGGTAGCTATTACAAAGCTGTGAAAAAATCATCTCTTCATAAAAACTATGAAGTAAACCTCTTCCCTCCTATGACCAACCTACCAGAGAACAGTGAAAGTAGATTATGCTTTGATCTTTAATTATTTCTTTTTTCATTACAGTAATGGGCTCCTGAAGTTTTCACCAAACTGATTATTTACAAGTAACAGTCTCTGATTATTTTTAGAAATTTAACATCTATTTTGTTCTCTCTCACTTATCCCGTTAACATCTCCTTTAAACTTTTCTTTAAAATTAATCTCTGACATGCCTTTTCCAATATGAAACATGGATTTCACAAACCATTGAGACACATGTAAACGAGCAACCATCTGAATGGTGTAGCCTGATATTACCAATTCCAGTTCTTTTTATGGAATACTTTTGTTCTAAACTGTGCCTTAAATCTAAATTTAATTCTTCAGGACAGAGATTGGGCCTTCAGCTGTAACATAAAATGTTTAATACATTTGGGCATTTAAAAAATGAACATTAAAAAGGCTAGAACATTAAAGAACTGTGTTTTTTAAGCTGCTGTTTTTTGTATCCTGTTAAGATTTATTGCAGATTTTTTCAGTTACTCTTAAATTCACTGAGTATCTCAAAGGGATTTAATTCCATTTTTTTTCTTTAGCTGTGGCAGATGTCAGCTCTCTCAGTTTTCTTGCAATTAATGCTTTTTCCAATTTTTCCTGTTCTGCCTTGAGATTAGATTTGAATGAGAAAGGTTTGTCAGTTCCTGCAGCCACCAGATCTGGGGCTTTGTTGTAGTTGTTCCTACATTTTGTAATTTTCTGTAATTTTTCTTTAAGATTTGTTGTTGCTCCTTTCTCCCTATGCCTTCATTTGATGGTCCAGGGTATGTATTTATGTTCCTCTCTGGAGAGAGCCATCCTCATCAAGAGACCTGTTTCATTCTCTTTGTGTATGCCTATCACCTATCTCTATTTTTGTGTTCAGGAAATTATGCTTGTTTTTTCTTGTTTGGTATTTAAGTTCTTGAAGTACATTTCAATTCCTCATGCCCTCACCTAACAATTTGTATGTACCTCCCATGTGTTCTCCATCCATCCCTACAGCCAGCTACTATTACTATCCCATGTACCTGTGCTAGTAGCACCACAGACCAAGGTAGACTTGCTTCCACTTGAAGACTTCTCAGCAAATATTATTTTTACCAGCATTTTCCTACAGTTCCCTAAAATAATAATAAAAAAAAACCCTTTCTCTTTTTGACTGACCCTCAGGAAACAGTGGGGTGGATGATAATGCATAAGATGGTAAATAATGTAAAAGACCATCGATTTCTGAGGATGTGTGTTCAGTACTTTTTCTACCATTTTATTCAGTAGAAGTCCAAAACGAATCTCCCCTTCAGTCTGTTTCTCAGGATTATTTTATCCAAGAACGTTTAACCAGCCTAGAGTAATCTTTCACTACTTGTTAGGAAGATTTCACATAAATAAATCATCCATAGTAAAACTATATTCTCCAATCACATTTTATTCCTGTTTCTGTTCTTCTTTTTTTTTTTCTTTATCACTTTTTCTTCAGCTGTTTTACTCCCTGACACTGTTCTTTTCACACATATTGACTCACTTTCTTTTTGCTCTCACTGCCTGTAGGTGTTGCTTCTGTCACTGAGCTTTCTTCACTTCACTGAAGTTCTTTCTTCGGTTGCTAAAATCCCTTCCATACCCCAAACTTTCTTACGAACTCTGTGGTTCATTTGCAGCTAATTCCTGCAGGAAACTCTCAAGGTGATGTTTTTCCAGTCCTGGGGCTTTCTTTCCCATTTATTTGTTTTTCTTGACTCTCAAAATGTTAGTTGGAGCGTTCTGATCATTGCTTGAACAGCACTGGGGGAAAAAAAATCACTGCAGATGTACATTCAACATGTGGCTACAGGGTAAAACAGAAGAAAACTCAGAGATATAGGAAATTCTTCCCAGTTCTGCTGGTTTCCTCTTATATCAGTTTGATCAAAAAAATTTTGAAAATGCAATCAATAAATTAAGATATTTAAATGATGCAGGTTTTGAGAATCAATGTTCTCTATTATAAAAAGCTCTCTATTATAAGTGAGTCTTCAACTTGATTCTATTTGTAGTTTTCTTTCTAATTATCTAAAAATGAGATAGGAAATGAAATGTAAGTGAAAAAAAACAAATATCAGAAGTGAATATCCAAGCTGTAAGCCTTCATTTTTCTCCTTATAGTAAGCAACTTCTGTAAATATGCAGAGTGATAAAGTTATAGCATAAGAATAAACAATCTTGTTCTCCATGCCCTCTGCAAACTATATTACTAAAGCAGCTTTCATTTCACCAGGCAAGATTCTAGGAGTGGATAGAGCTGACTGGGATAATGCAAATCATCGTGAATAAAGGAATATGATCAGTGTGATCTTTTTTTTTTTTTTTTTAACACTGTCTTGTATGAGTTGAATTAATTTATCTCCAAATTTGCCTGCTTTATCTCTCCTTGATGTGCTTATTTTGGATGACTCACTCAAGGTGATCTTTTTTACAGCATGCATATGGCAGCCTCCATCTCGACCAACATAGGGAGACTGCTTAACCATTACCTAACCAGAAGCATATTCAGTCTGTAAGACCATAGACTTCCCTCCTTTCCCTCATATCTCTGCACATCCACCCCACACACTATGCGATCCTTTTAGGCATACATCAACTGCGTAGAAATAATCTGCTCCCCTGTGGGCTGTGGCTTTCACAAAGGAGTAAGACCTTCTTTTTACATTCTACAGATGTAAATGGAACTCAGCCTCCCACCCCTTTTCTGTCTTGATTATGCCTTTCATGCTGGCCCACACAAGTTTTAACAACACTGCAGCCAAGTGAAACTTCTGATTAACAGTTACACCTTCATGTGCTGGGAAGCAGAGAGCAGCTGTGCACATGTGGTGGGCATGACTTTGGTTTCTGAGCTAACCTGTCCACAACTCACAGAGGCAGAGGTTAGCATCTGCTTTTCCTTGTTTCACAGGCTTTTTGATCAGCTCAGATGAACAACCAGCAGAGGGAAAAAGTGACTTCTTGGTGGTATAGGCTAACATTTGCTGTTGGTCTGTACCACATATGGATTCTAAGGCTGAACAGAGAAATGAGTGAAAAAACAGGTCTCAGAGAAATACACTGCCTTCAGGGGCTATTCATGAGACGTCTAGACTTCAAAGGGGATACCTCAGCTGTTGTCTATTTTGAAAATCCTAATCTTGCCTGTAATAATAACCTGTGCATGTTTCTTTTTTACCTTCTCGTTCATAGGAACAGAGTAAATAGACACAGGCAGGAGAATAGAAACACGGAGGCGTTGAGGTATGTAAGTATTAAAAAGCTACCTGGATTTCTTCAGTTTGCAGAGCTGAGATGCATAGACATTTTTGATTGACTGCATTCATTGTCCTATATCCAGCTGGTATATTTTAAATATAGATGGTCAACAGAGCATAAATATCTTGTGCATGTGCATTCTGACAGCACATATATCAGAAGAAAGTTTCACTAAAAAGCGCATAAAACAATTGTCACAAAAACATTTTTTTATATCACAGCTAGTCATCTGCCAGCAAGATGCCAGAAAGAGTGTTAAAAATACTGTATATATTCAGCTCAAAGTGTGTTTACATTTGCAATATGTTCTTTTATGTGAAAGAACAGAGACAGAATGAAAGGAGAATCCTCCCCCTGGTAATGACTATTTTAATGTCTGCCCAAAGCTTTGTAAATAATGCAGCAATATGAAATTTAGTCATAAGAAGTAATTATTATCTCTCAATAAAACAGAATAATTTTTCCATTTGACATGCCACATAAATGTCTATAAACATTATATTTATCTTTAAGAGTGTTCTTTCTATTCATGTTCTAATACAAGCAACGCCAAGATTTATAAAATCTCAGAAAATTACCCTATAGTATACCTTGTTCCCTGTTTTTTCCAAAAAATGCAGTTCTGAGCAGGAATTTTTAATCTTCCAACAGGTTAGGTCAAAGTCACAGAACAAATAGGCTGTGAAAACTTCATTTGATTACTTCTCTAAACTTCTCTCATCGGTAAGGAGATGATTAATGATGAGGAGGCATACTAGTGAAACACACTCCTGTTCAGATAGGCCAAAACCTCTTTTCACAAGATTCTCAGATGTTCCTTGAAGAAAAGGTGTGATGAGAAAATAGTGAAGTACATTTTATCTTAAATAAGAAGACTTTTAAGTGTGGCTTATATATTAAAAAAACCCACCAAAACCCAGCAGGTGATTATTAAGCAATTTTCTATTACACTATCTTGAGAGAGAGGTGGTAACTGATGACTAGTGTATTGTCAAGGAATTTTATCTTCTTGTTTATATGTAGTGTGCCGCTGTTATTTGGTCACAAGATGTGACACATGCTCCGTATGCCAAACTGGGAAATGTTTGCATTCTACTTGTTGACATAGTGAATAACAGTGCATTTTGTGTGGTAAATTACAGTTGGGTGAGATCAAAAGATTTAATGTAGGAAAGGAAAACAGTAGCAAACCTAGCATGATACAATACAGAATACCAGCATAACAAAGGATGTCTCTGGGACTTCCTCTAGGGTTTTAATTCTTAGGTCAATCTTAAAATGAAATATATATTGAAAAGCTTAAAGGTTTCCATCTGCAGAATACAATGAATGATGAGGTGGAAGTCATGAGTGCTGCATTATGACTCAGGCTTGCAGTCCTGATTTACAGAAAGCCCAAGCATAGATGCATCAGGTTATCCTGGTGGGGCAAGAGAAGCTCTTCTCCAAGCTTTTCTTCTCCTCCCCATGCTTCCATACAAGGTCCAGTTTCATTGCAAATAAGTCTGAGTGCACTTTCCAGACGGGATCTCTGATGCACTCCAAGCAATACCAGCCAGTACATTGCAGACCTCAGGGCTCGGCATGCTGTGCAGCAGAAGGCAGCAGAGATGTACTCCAGAGAAGTCATTATGTCATGTCTGTATAGGGAGTTCTAGGGAGTTGCAAGTGTAGGTGAGACAACATACTGAAAAATCTTGCTTTTCTTGAAGATTTTACAGATCTGCTTTGTGTTAATGTTGGTAACCAGGGGAAACAACCTGGGCTGCTAATCAAGAGTTTTGATTTGCGGTGCCCTACCTCCATGAGTACTGAGAGCACTGATAGCTCCAAAAAGAGCTTCAGTGAAAGAGGTAGTCTGTGTATAGATCATATAATATCTTTATAAGCAATCGTTTATTAGATCTTTTATGTGAATAAAAGCCAACAGGAAATGCTACAAAGAGTAGATTATCTAAAACCTTACCAATAGCCACTTCCCTGCAGTCTTCAGTTGGCATGTATATGAAGATAAAAAAGGGAATCCAAAAATATTCTTCTGCAATTAGTCTTCTATGAATTACATTTAGAAAGGTATAATGGGTTGGCATTGTCTCATAAAGTATGAGCAGATGAGTAAAATGTGGCTGAATCTCTCTTATACATAGTATGGATAAATAACTTTTTTCCTCCCGTTAATCACATAGTTTGTACTGTAGCTTGTAGCTACTAGATTTGTGTGACTAATCTGGAGAAACAGCTACATACTACTCTGTTGTCAAGGAAACTGTCCTAATCACCAGTTATACCATGGTAGTAAGATGTTTCTCATGTTCATGGTAAAATGGGCCATTCTGAAAAGAGATGGCAGAAAGGAGAAAAACAGCTGTAACAAAACATTGACAAGGGTCTTAGTCTGGGAGGGAAGATAATTCCAGCTACTGGTTCCTGCTCCAAATACTGTTGGTGTATATATCCTATTATTAAATACACAGTCTTGGGAGCAGGGAGGGCTATGCTGGATTTCATCTACAATTTTACATTAGGGACCACATATCCTACCTAAATAATTTGAAGATAGCTTGAATATAATCACAGTGAGAGTTCTTTTCTTAATAGATATAATAACTTCTAAAACAAAGAAAGATAAATAAAATCATATAGTGGTTTTATAAGAGAAAAATCATATAATTGTGAATTGGAAAGGTTATCTACATTGTCAACAGCTAAAGTTAGTAAGATGACTCCTACTGAATCAGTGGTAATTCAGTCTTTTTTTCTTTCTAAAGTAAAAGCACAGAAGAAGTAGAATAAATGGCATATTCATGATATGAGACAATACACTACATTTTGCAGATACCACTAAGGACATACAGAGTTTCATTTGGGGGACATTATAAATCAATATAATCCACAGAAGGTACCTGATTTTCATTATTCTTCAGAGGAGGAAGGGTGTCAGTAGGCAGCAAAGCAGATATGCATTTTAATATTGCATCTACAATATGGGAAGGGATAGAAATATTTGCTTGACATATGTAAAGAACATGTATTAACAGGGACACAATCACTCCTGTCCTAGATACACTTGAAATACTGTGACCAGCTCTGGGCATCTCTATATTAGGAATATATTGAAAAAGAACTGAAGGCAGCTCTGAGAAGAGTCTTTTCAGGTTTTAGACAGCTTTGAAATAAAAGTCACCAAGAGAAAGTCATAGATCATATACAGTGTACATGTAGAAATAAGGACATCCAGATCGTTCAGCAGCACTGAAAATGTGACCAGTATAAATACCAACTTTAACTCAGAATTCAGGTTTTCTCCCCAACATTCTTAAAGAATCTAAATATCTGGAATCTAATCCAGTAATTGTTAATATTGATACAAATCTTTCAAGAGACTGCAGTAGACTGCATAAAACTCCAAAATGGAATTGAATGTTTTAGATGCTTGTAGAGAAAAGAAAAATGTTAAATTAGACCAGAATCAAATATTCCAGCTGTGATTATCTCTGAGATTCATGGATGAGAACTTTACCTCATCACTTGTGTATATTCTGATTTTGTAAAGGAAGATCAATATGAATTCAGAAAGTCACTTTGTTATGTAAGAGTGAAGGAACTGATGCTTTAAAGAAAGAAACCTTCAGACGAAAGTCAAACGAATGAGATAATGTTTTCAACGTTTGGTTTTTGTTTTTTTTTTTCCAGATGTAACTACACTGAGCAATGGGTTATTCTTAGACAAATTGAGGTAATTCGGGGAGTCATCTGACAAAAATGTATCTCTGAAAAATTATCATGCGGTATTTCTGTAGTCAACAGACACATGGTAATTACAATGAAAAGAAGCTATAGATGCATTTCCTCCTCAAGAAGAATCTGTGTTAAGTACACAGACTAGCTTTCCACTGACTATCGAGCCAGTTTGTTTAGAGTGATTGTTTCGTATATAATCTACATTGTGGGCAGTTAAAGTCTGGGTCAGGGAAATATGCTGAATCTGAGAAGACAGCATTACTGAGTTAGGGTTACGCATATGGGATAAAGAAGGCAACCTTTTTCATCTTCTGTGCTTTAAAACTAGTAAAACAAAATGTCAGGAAAGAAATCACAGAGAAATTATTGTGAATATAAATGCCTTTCAGTCAGTAGAGCATCAATGGAACTAATACAAGAGCTTGGATGTTTTCCTTTCAGGTCAATTGGCTGCAATCTGGCTTCAGTCAACTTCTGCCTATGTGCTGAGATTAGATATTTCTGTCTCTGAATGGGCTGAGGCCAGTCTTGTTGCTTTAATGTATGCAAGGATATACTACGACAAGGGAGCCTTTGCATTACACTACTCTTGTAACAAGGATGGTAAGTACAGGAAGAAAAATGCTTATACAGATCACATTTACTCAGATGTATTGCCAAGCCCTGTGGTGTTCATACTCCTGTAATATATTTAGTCCAGAAGAATATGTCTACTTCTTGAGAAAGGAGTAGTCTTAGCAGAAGCCAAATTGTAAAAGCCCTGTGGGGTTTCTGAGTCCAAAATTGGGGAAATTGAATTTAAGCTGGAACAGATAACTAAATAAGTAAATAAGTTATGCCATAATGGCCCATTAGAGTACAACAATATGTTGCCTTTTAGATAACTTTCAGTTTCCTAATTTGAAAATTGCAACCATATGAAAGCTTTCAATGTGACAGCACATTTGTTTGTAGTTCGGTATTTGAATATGCCAAATATTGGTTCTATTAAGCTATTATAAAGCTAAATATCTACATCAGACACATTTTCTTTCTGCATGAACACAAAGCATAATGTTCTATGTTTTGCTGATATCTGCATGATTAACTACATTTGTTTTCTATTTACCACAGAAAGCTGTGCTCTGGAAAACCTATTTGAAACATCAAAACTTTCACTCAGGGACATTTATCCCCATATAATGACCAAAGAGCAATAGATGTCAGTAATCAGAAATCTCTAAGGACCTCGATTTTTACAGCCTCATTAGTAGTGTCTTAATTAGTTGTCACCCAGGTTAGCATTGGCTTGTTAAGCTCATAAGGAATGCACCGAAGGGCAACTGATGTGCTCTCAAAATGTCACATCCTGTATCCAGACACCATTATATGATGCTTTTGTTTAAAAAGGTTGGTCTAAGTAAAAGACAAGTGGTCTTATCTTCTGACCTTTTTTAGCTCTCTTAGTAGGCTCTGTGGCTTTGTCTTGATTTCAGGAGGAAAATAATATTATTTTAGAACATTTTATGTGAGCATATTCCTTTTTACAAATGCAATTTCTGATATATATATATTTACATATCCTTTCAGATGTTTTTTCAACATATGTTTGTATATATGTGGTGTGTATATGTATATATCTATATGCATGTAAATTGAAATGTATATATGTTAGAAAGATAACTGAATAATGATGTACATAATTGCAAACGACTAGATTATTTTATCAAGAATATATGTCTTTTTTGTAGCTGTCCTGATGCTAATATAAATAAACAATTCACCGTTTCTAGTCTAATCAGTATATGTATGTCTGTCTTGAGCAGGGGAGTGGGCAAGATGACCTCCAGAGGTCTCTTCCAATCTAAATTATTCTGTGACCCTGTTTACACGCACTAAAATGTGCACACATGTATATACACATTTCCCAAGAAAATAAAGAATTACAAAACCTCCTTGATGATAACTAATAGAACACTTACATGTCCCAGGTTTCTTGATAAGGTGGAGATTGAAAATATGCCCACTTAAAGGGAATGTTTATCTATACAAGTGGTATATGTACCACAGGAATAGGGTCAAACTTTCTGGTGATTGGAGAGACAATGCCTTTTGTGGCTCTGAACTTTGGCTTCCTTGACTTGGAAGAAGAAACTTTTGTACAGAGAGTAAGTGTTCCAAAAATCTGTACAGCTGTTGGAACAAACTGGTTAACTTCGTATTAATGTTATACACAAGTTTAACTATGATGACAGTTTTTTTTAATTATTATATCCTGTTAGACTTTTGAATTATTTCAAGTCCTGATTTGCCTGTGTCAGCAGGGATTTCTGCATCTTTATGGGTGGATGGTTAAATTGTCAAAAAAGAAAGGTAACACATTTGTTTAAATGATGTGGGTTCTTATAAAATGGGTGGTTTGACACCAACAGTCCAATTTTTTCTGTTATAAATGTAATCTAGAACAACTAAAATGATGAAATCTCAAAAATTTCTCTAAAGAATGCTACAAATTTGATCCTTATAAGTTACAAGCTATAGACATACAATACAAAAGCTACATTCAAGATCACAGGGCTGTGATGAAAAGCTTTTTTTGCTTGCTTCTTTTAAATGATATTTGAACCTCACTGATCTAAAATTTCCCCAATGTATCTTCTGACTGTGTTAACTGCCCCTGAGATAGACTGGCCATACATTCCTTTAAACCTTTAACCAGTAGTGGTAAAACTACCTGTGAGATGAAAGAGCTACAGTACTTCAGACAGTAAAATAGCTCAGACCATTACCAGCATATGTCTCACATAAAAATACGTTATCCTATCTCCACTGATTTGGCAGACACACTGAATGAAGTAGGTTACTGAGGCAAGGGAGAGAAGTTCTGAGTGAAAGAAAAGGTGAGAAATAGATTAAAACTCACTTGAAGGAAATGAATGGAAGAGTCTTCCACCTGCCCCATCATCATCTGCTGGAGTGACACATTGGGCAATAACACTCAGTGATCAAAAGTAGTGTCCTGGGTTGTTGATCTTTTAGGTAGAATAGTAGCTGGCACTAAAACATGTATTTTCTAGTAAAGAAGATTTTTTTTTTTCTCTTGCCTGGGGAATCCAGTGATGTGTTGCCAATATCTTGAAGGGATTCCACTAAAAAAAAATATGCTTCTTACCCTGTGATAAATTCTTTCAGTAAGGATTTTTATTACAGGGACTAAAGCGGGAGGCATGTTACCTTATTTGCTAGCTTAGGCAGAAATACTTTATTAAAAAAAAATAGGAAAAAAAAAAAAAAAAGGAATCCACAATTTGATAAACACCTAAGCAACATTAAGTGAAAAATGTTTGTCATATTGCTTGTTCCTGAAAATACTTCTCATATGTTTATTCTGGAGAACAGTTGTCAGCTGATATGGTTTAAAAGGTTGAAAAGGTCAGATATGTTAGGTCAATTGTTAGTAAAATAAATCAAGACCTATTTGGACATAAGAGCCAAACCAAAAGTATTCAATTGTTCCACAGTATTGATATAAGTCTGGGGGTTTGCCTTTTTCTGCATGATGACACTATCAAGTAATTTTATATATACGCTCCGCAAAAAAACACGCCATTACTGCTTCCCCATCAGTCAAACATTTCGCTGGGTAATGGTTTGTCTCCTCTTTGAGAGCAGTGCTGTCTTGGCTGCTGTTTTGTGGACCCAGCTAACAATTCTTGAGGTAAACCTCTTGTCCTTTCAGATAGCAGGAGGGCTACCAGCTACCAGAAGAGCGATTGCAGCCCTGCACACACAAACTCATTTCAACTGTTGAACAACCATCTGCTGCACATGCTGTTGCTACTGATTTTTCACCAACTATTCTGACAGATTTTCTAAATCTTAGTTGACTTCTGGGGCAGGATGAACTCTTGCGCTCATTCCTGCATCTAGTCCTTTTAGCCTTCCTTTACAGTCATAAATTCAGCTAGGCAGCAAACTGTAAGTGAGATACTTACTGAGAGTTATTGCTATTTTATAGCTTAATTAGTACAGTTAATTATATTTTGTAATTATATTATGTTTTGTTTCTATAAACATGGAGGTCGCATTATGGGTAGTCAGATCTACTGTAGAATTTAAGATAATGGATATTTAATTATGAGAACTATTTTTTCAGTTTTAAGGCAATATACTATCAATAGTAATTGGGGATAATGTCCTGTGTTGTCCCACTTTTTCATCCATTTCTTTATACATGCTTTGTCCTTTAAGATTCATTATTGTGTTCCTCTTTTACCAAAGATAAATATGTTCAATTTTTAAGTTTTCTCCATGGTCTCTTAAATCCCATATGAGAATCCAATGTTATGAAATACCATAATATGAGGAATTTTGTTTACTCATCTGTTTAAAGATGAAATGCAAAATGAAATGCAAAAACTTTTGAGCAGATGACTGAGTTTTTTGCTATGTTAATGTCCTATTAAAGCAGTCTGTACATTATGTAGAGAGGACTTTTTATGCTCAAATGTACAAGTTAATATGCATAGTACTTTGATAAAAGATGTTGTAAAAACTAATCAACTTTTAAAGTTTTATTTTATTAGTAGAACAAGTCATGCTTTTGCATCTAAATGCATGCTGATAAATACACCGGCATAAAAACGCCTCCCTGAAAGAATCTTGTCATATGAATGTGCATTTGATTCAGTTTGGGAAGTAAGATTTTAATTATGCTCTTCTACAAATTCAGCTGACATTTTTGATTCCTATTTCAGTTCTATTTTCTTGATGATTTTGATTATGAAAATGTTTTTAATTTCATAACTATATACCAAATAAATTTACCTTCTCTGAAATCTCATACACTGAATTCATCATATATATGTATATACACTCTGTAATCTTTTAAGAGACGATGTCATGATAATGTATTTTGATATAATCATGTGAATTTATGAATCATTCAGAGAAATTATATCAACTTAATAGCTATCATACAGTCTAAAAATCGACAAAAGAATCTTAAGCAAATTTACAATCAGAATGGCTTTACACCACAGTACAGTACACAGGTTTGCTGTAATGCTGCTTCTCTAGTAGCTTGCTTCTCTATTGCCAACGCATCTCATATTACTCATAATATTTCAGCCTTTTACAATTTCATACCTCTGAAGACAATAAACTTCATACATAAAAGCAAAAAGAAAAAAAAATAATTGTCTCTCATGAAAGACAGCAAATTAAATAATTACAAAGTCCTAATTCTTTCTTGAAAGTATTTTGGGGTTTTTTTATGCTAGCACAGCCCATCAGATGTTCTATAAACAGATACAGAGTAGAGTAACTACTACAGAGAAAGTTCCATTAAATATGGTAGATAATATCCTTTCTTCTTTCAGTCACTATGGGATAATTTTTAACTGTTTTTTCAAATGCAAAGAAACTATTAACTTATATTCTGTATTTTATGCAGTTAATGTTTGAATTTAATATATCCAATTTTAATAATTTATTTTTGAAGACTTTTGTCAATCTATAATAGAAACAACTTTATTTTCCAGTCACACATTTTGGCTTCAGTCAACTGAAAATATTGTACATCAAGCTTATGACTCATGTATGAACAACAGTGACCTCATGTGGTTATTGCTTCAGGGATACATGTATCAGGCAGTACAAAAGGAACACATCTGTCTTCATGGCAGGAATATAAAAACATTAATTGATGACCATTATGGTTCATTATAGTTTGGTGTGTTTTTTTGTTGTTTTGTTGGTTTTGTTGTTTGTTGGGGTTTTTTTGTTTTTGTTTTTTTTTTTTAATAAAATATGTTAACTGCAATACTGCTTGAGAAAGGAGCTTGATGAATGCAGCCATGAAATTGGCCAACAAGCTCTGTTATACATAGCAAATGTTTACCAAATACCATGCTCAACAGTTTCTGTCTTATTCCCTGATAACCCTAGTGATTATCAATTAGAGAACAAAAAATTCTTGACTTGGTATTTATAATTTTTAAAAGCTTTCTCCCTTCCACTCTCCCTCCCCTTCTTCCTCCCCCTCTCTCTCCCTCTCCCTTTCCTTCTCCTTCTCCTTCTCCTTCTCCTTCTCCTTCTCCTTCTCCTTCTCCTTCTCCTTCTCCTTCTCCTTCTCCTTCTCCTTCTCCTTCTTCTTCTCCTTCTCCCTCTTCCTCTCCCTCTCTCCTCTCCCTCTCCCTCTCTCTCTCTTCTCTCATTTGTCTTCTTTTTATAATACCTTTATTCATGATGTAGTAGTATGTGCATTTAACTATTATTTTTTTTTTCAGAGAGGATATTTCATTAAAACTTATTGACTCTTTTCCAAAATTGATGTCATAAATAGTTATTAGTTAGGGAAGCTTTTGGAGAATACTGATTGAGTGTTTTAGAATAAAAGGTCTGTGTCATTTCAGACACTGTGTCTAAACAGAATGAATATTTTAGAATGAAAAGCATGAAAAAGTAGATGCCAAGGTCTTCCTTGCATCAGCTGATACAGAGGTGATGTTTAATTCACACCTAATGTCCTGTTTGTTTCACTATTAATGGCCACAAGGGAGTAATTCAGTGGTTTGTGTTGCAATTTTTTTGTTTCCCTCTAGATTAGCTGTAATTCTGTAAACTATGGGATAGATACATGGGTAGATACACATATATGTGAATCCACATATCTACATAAAATTAATATTAGACAGTGTAGAAATCAGAGATTCACCATCTGTGGTATAGATACACCTGAACTGACCTCATGGAGAATGGATGAAGTTTGGCATGAATGATCAGCGCATAGAGTTTCTGCAGCCATTTCCTGAGAAGCCAGGGAATTGATGGCAAAGAAAAAACTTGGCTACTCCATAAAAATTATCTCTAATTAGGAAGCTCTAACCAGGTTTAATTTTTGCAGACCCTCCCAGACCAATATGGAACTGATTAGACCTATCTATACCATGGTCCTTAGCTGTTTTTTTTGCTGAGAAGGAGTATTGGCTTGGAAACTGCCCCAATTTCAAGGAGATGTCTGTCAGCACCAAAAAAAATACTACATTGGATAGAACATTATTGAAACTGATTACTTAATGGTTTTGGTTTACATCGAATATTAGTAGGACTACTTTCGCAGAAGACATCTGAGTAAATAGCTGTCTCCAAATATGCAACACAAAGCACCCATTTCCACACATGCCAAAACCAGGAGAACATCGCTATTTTCTTGAATAGGTACATACACATGTGTGTGTGTGTGTGGAGAGAGAGAAAGAGAGGGAATAACAGAACTGGAGAAGCAAGTAGCAAAATTACAAAGGGGAAGGAAAGCACTGTAAGTGTACTTGAAAACAAAGCTCTAATGTCAGGACACTAGCTGAAAAAAAGCCTTGGAACTGTGAACAAATAGATTTTCTGGTGGGTTAATTCTTCCCATATTCAAGATAACATGATGATTGCATTCATAATGATAGGATATAATGAAAAATGCTTGGTTTGTCAATACAGCATCCTCTGAATTTGAACTACCAGCTAGATCTTTATTTTTATGGGTAGTTAGGGAGGAAATAATAGTATGTATTTATTACAACTAAGAAAAAATAACTCCATACCTAAATTGTGCAGCCAGCTATTTCCTCTGATCCAACTTGGACAAGTGAATCATATCAATTTTATTCAAACTCTCTAATTTTAAGATTCTCACACTATTTATCTAGAAAGTATTTCTTTTAACAATGCTCACAAAAGCAGTTGTGAAGCAATGGCCTAGATTATGCATCTGCTTTGGCAGACAGCTATGAGCTGCTGAATTCCAGCTGCAGAGGGGAAAATGTAAGTTGCCAAATATATTAACCTGCCTTTATGGCCAAAAAAAATCGTTAAATTTGTTTTAGATGAATGCTTGCTTTCCTTTTCTCTCTCTGCTTCTTGAGTTAATACTCTTAAGCTGGGAGGGAAAGATAGCATGAGAGTGACTACAGAAAAAAAGGAATAATATTCCTTTTTTTTTTGTACTTTCTGACTCACAGTACAAATCAGCCAAATCTGGCAACTATTGTTCTACTATTCTCCTAAATCATGAGATTTTGGTCTAACAAGGATTCCTGTAAACTGATGGAATTTGGCCTTAATTAAGCATTTATTTAATTTCAAATATGTGAGAAGTCTCACAAGCAAAATCCTTTTCCAGACCAGAGTTTTCTGCAGATCTTTGTAGGTTTTCTGTCTCAGCTCGAAACCATTCCTATATTTAGCGCAACCTTTGCAACAAGGGAGCCATCTGAATTCTAAGATGACTGATATCAGTATACCTTGTTCTTTTAAGTGGTGAAATCTTCTGCCCTCCAAGTTTTCCATTTCAAAGCAGAATTAGTAGTCAGGTCCTTTACTCCTGAAGAATTCTACCTGATGATTAAGGGAAGCAGGATTTCACCCCCTGTCATACAAAAGAGCTCCTACACACATTTACTGGCTGCTATATCGCACTTCAAATGTAAGAAATAAGTCTCAGCAGTACATGTACATAAAAGATATTTCTCTGAGAGAACATTACTCTTATGGCCATAACCATCCATCCTTTGCAAGACTACAGGTCTTTTCTAGATGTTGTGACACTTTCAATTTTAAAAGAAAATAAAATATAAAATATAGACAATGAGTCATATCTAAGCAGGCTAACAGGAGAATTCTCATCTTGGCTCCTTCTCCCTTTCCCATGGAAGGTTGGACCTGGTGGTCTTGCGAGGTCCCTTCCAACATGGGCTATTCTGTGACTCTATGATTATGACTTTCAGTTATCCCTTTCTTATATATATTTAACTTATCCCTTAAAAACTACACAGATGCTCTTTTCACACTGAAGGCAATTGAAAAATTCCTATTGACTTCAAAAGGAATAGGACAAGTTCTGAAAGTTATAAAAGTACATTCCCAGACAGAATAGAATGTAAATTTAGATAATGGTTTGGAACTTCTCCAATTGCAGCTTAAGCCTTGAAAACAGCTGATTCTCTCTGAAAGTCATGGTAGCTGAACGTGAAAATTCTTGTTATGGTGTAGCAAGTTGACATAACACAAGCATAAGTAATGACTTGTGCACCAAAGAAGCAGAACACCTTCTGATTTTTAGTTCTAGAACCAGAGGGGACACACAGACACACACACACACACACACGACAATCAGCTTTATCTAAATGAATTATGAATTATAGATTGTTCTGAAATGCTTACTTTTGTTTGCAATTGATTCTTTGATTATTTGGGTAAATAAGTTTACCTAAAGAAAAATTAATTGCACTGTTTTAGAATGGTATGCAAAAGTTACTCAAAAGACAGGCTGATACTAGCAATTAATGATTTTTTTCAAAAGTAAGAATATAGTGACCCTGAATTCAAATAATGCCTCATTTTCCTTTTTTCTTTCCAGTTAAAATAAAGTAACAGTTGAGAAGAATAGATATGAATGAATTATCCTACCTCTCCTTACAAGCGAAAGTAAATGTCATAGCATCAACCTAAATTTATCAGACGTAGGAGCATAGAATTTACAATACTGAAAGAGACAATATGTCCATCAAGGCCTATAATATGTATATGGCTGAGTCCAGTAACTGAAACATTACAGAAAGAGGAATGTAGAGGCATGCAATATTCAAATAAATAAAGCATTCCTTAATGCTGTCTATGCAGGTTTTATTTTATATATGTATATACTATTAATTCTGATGCTTGGAGATTGCCTCTTAATATATTACAACAATCAGATGCTGAAGAAGCCAGCTGGTTTCACAAACAGCAGCCATAGCAACCAATCTCTTCCTGGGTTGGGAGCCAATTTGTAAGTAATTCTGTGGGGGTTTTTCCTGTAATATAAAGCCAGTTGAGCCCTTCAGCACAATCTTGAACTTCAGGAATATACATTTGTCTGTGTTAAGGCAGCTGATACAGAAAGGAAATTCTGTATCTTAAGCATGACTAAAATTGAAATAGCTATGTATGAAGAAACTGTTGGGGTTTTTCTCATTACAAGGATATCACTAAATAGCATTTATTTAGCAGTGATAGTCTTGTGTTGTGTTACTAGATCGACTCTTGCAAAAGTTTGCAGATGGGATCTGGTTAAGATTATTATCAAGGCTGCATAGAAGACATCAGTAAAGCTTATAAATGACAAGTTTGCCTCAGGAATCCATGCGATTAATGTCCACTTCAGTGAAAATGAAAAGTTTCCAATCAAAGGCTGATTTTCATTCTTAAGCATTGTATATAGTAGATGTCTTCAAGACGACGGTATCGTTACTTTGTTAAATAGTGCTAGTCAAAGGACATGTCACGATAATTCTTCATTTATTATTACATTACCAAGTTAATAGCTGTTGGGGAAACCTCTACATGTGGAGAATATAACTTGTTTTCCCTCAAATTCTTGGGGCAATAAAACATTATTTTCATTAATCTTCAGGCAGCTCAGATATGCCTAAAAAAAAAAAAAAAAAAAAAAAAGGTGACTCTCCATGTCATTGTTTTGGAAAGTCTCATGTTAAAGAGAAATGTACAACATTCTTATTAGTCTTAATCGGGTAAATTTATCTGAGAGACAGTGGTGCTGAAAATCTCAAAGCTACTTATGAATTTGAGTCAAATGATCACTGTGAAGATGCAGGTCCTTGACTCCAGAGAAGAAGTTGTTCCTGTCTATCTATTATATCGTGTTTTGAGGCGGGGGAGCAGTGCTCTTACTCATTTACTTACATTTGCTTTGTATGAATTGAAACTGCCTAGATATTTGAGCCTGGAAACAGGATCACCAAACCTCATAAATACAGGAAAATTATTCTAATCTTTCTTTCATAATTTTAGTTAGGTTTGTAAGACTGGTAAAAAATTTGCATAATAATTTAGCCCAAATTCCCATAAATTATTATCACAGAGGGCAAGTCAAATCCAGACTTTTACTCAAGTAAAGTCATTAGCAAAGACCTGTGAATCATATCAAGGTGACTGGAATGTTTATATCTATGTTAGCCCTGTTTTATGCAAACAATTACTTTAATAAGTGTCTGCGATACAGCATACATTAATTTAATTAAGAGATAATATGAATTGAACAGAACATAGTCACCAAATAGTTTCTTGCTTCTACATGAATCCTAACACTTTGGAATAAATAGTAAAGGCACACTGAAACATTTATTTTCAAAGAAGAGATGCTTCTTCTTATGTGATTCTTGTTACTTGGCTATAATAATTTCTTCTGCATCAATATTTTTATGTAAATCTAAAGTTTGATCGACACTACATTAATCTGGTGCTTGAAAAGTAAGTAGTTTAACCCTACTATTTTGCTTATAAACAAACCAGAGAATATTTGTCTTGAGTTCTCATTTTTCCAGAAAGCTATTTCCCATTTTTCCCTTGATTTTCCCCACTCACAGAAATTACTCTCTTGGGTCATTTCTATCTAATACATGTGGCCATAGCCTCATCTCGATGATTTTGAACTTACCTGACTCTGGTAGATTTATTAAAATTTTCTATGGATGACATTATCATTATTTAATCTTTTTCCTAAATAGTTCTCTTTAATCCTCAATGTTATTTTGCTATTATTTCTACCATGCAAGCTGTATTTGATTCAGATTCTTCATTGCTGTGTCCAAATATATAACGAGAAGATAATTGCTGCTTAAAGTTTAAGTATGTCATGATAAACAGCAGGACAACTGAACAGTTGACAGAAGGGTGGGGTTTTTTTTTACTTTCAAATCACTTGCCATGATATGAAACTATCATGCAACTGCCCTCATAAATTTCTCATGTTCCAGCATAAAACTGATTATTTTTCTGGGCCACATGCTGAGCCTTTTGGAACCCTGTTCAAGAGATGGTTAGATAGCTTCTAATTTCCAGTCTGAATTAATTCCTCACCAATTTACACTGATTTGTTTTATGCCAGTTCTGTCCTTCACTGTAAATCACTCTTATCCCTTTCTTGTATTTACCCTCTGAGAGAACAATCAACCCTCTTCTCAGCCTCATGATTTTAATGACATTTATTTTTAATTTATATCAAGAAAATAAAGATCTCCCATAAATTGTTTCAGGATTTTTTCCATTATTTTAATAGCAGTACAGAGTTCTCTAGCGTGAAGGTAGATCATACCTGTAAAATCTTTTAAAACACCTTCATGAAAGGAGTTTGACTCATGTTAATTCCTTTGTCTCTTTCTGTCCCACTTATTTCTCTGTAGTCTCTAATGACTTTAATATTCCCTGTGATCCCCTCTTACCTGCCTTTATTTCTACTTCTACTGGTCAGTCCGTACCTATGCTCCACCACATTCATATAATATTCAGTCTCATGTCAAGAAGTGGTAGTAGGATGTTGCAATGAAAGAAGTGCTGTTACTTCAGTAATAGTCTAACTCTCCTTAAAAGGAGCTTTTCTAAGAATTCAAAAAACAGTTCAATCTGTTGACTCTGGGTACATTTCCCATAGATGGAGTATACACAGGGGAAAGTACAGTGGGTGAATGAGGACAGTTGGATTATTAAATAAAGGTGACATTATGGGCATAAATTCTGTGCAGAAATAGAGTTGCTATACAAATGGTATTATTCTGCATCTGCTCAGCTAGCAGGTACACACTAACTCCTAAATACTCCTTGCACAAAATTTCTTCCACGCTGTCCTCCTAGGAAGGACTTTAAAAGGCACTTCCAGCAGGACTTTCTAAACCCCTTGACTTTTCTTGAAAATTAAAAACAGAGTATCTGACAAAAACTTTGGAGTAGAAATCTTTTAGAAGAGAGAGTTTCTAACAGTTCCCTCTTTTACTTGTTATTATTCTTCAATACTCTAGCATGTTTGTGTAACTACTTGATATCATTATGTGAAATGCATAATTTCATTTTCTTTAATTTTAGTTTTTAATTGTAAAGTTTTCTTTCTTCTTGTTCTTTGGAAAGCATCTTATTCTTTATGGCATTATGTAATTTTAAACTTGAGTCATCCAGGAGTCATTAATGGAACTATCATATTCTTTGAGTACAAGAGGCCAAACAGATGACAAATCAATGTCTAAAATACTAAAGAACTGATATGCAAAAATCAGCATGTAGAATGCAAATAACTCCAATTTTCTTGGTAGGACTGCTGTTCTGATAGAGCATAGTATATGTGAAAGGGATACATTTTAGAAATTGAGATAAACAAAGACACTTCACCAATTAAAACCTAGAGAAGAGGAAAAAAAAAAAAAAAGTACTTAAAATAGTAGTTTCCTACTCTAACTAGAGAAAAGCATCTCCTGACATAGCATCAATTTTCCATTCTTGCAGCATACCAGCCAGCTGCTGAATTGATTCTTTATGCTTTGGGTGATACCTAGCCAGGGAATAGATAAATGCTGTAGTACGGTTGCAATGTCAATTTACCTTCTCTTCTGCTCCCTTGTTCCTCATCAAATATCCCAGTGAGCAAACTGACCATGCATTTTGGGGAACACCAATACACCTGCAAAGGAATATAGTCCTGGCTAGGTTCACTACAGGTGTGCAGAAGTAACCCCAAGGAACTGTTTGAAAAATATGGATTAGCTTCTCATCTCAGCTTCACTGGCAAAAAGTGAGAGCAACTCAGTTATCATGATCAGATTTAAGCTAGTCTACAGTGCTTAGATATCTGTTCTCTGGACTCTTTCTGTCCAAGAATGCTGTATTCTCTTTTCTTATCATCAATTTTGGCCCCAATATATTGTCAGAAAGGCCTTGGTTATAACTTAAGTTTGTGTGTGAAAAAATGTGATATAAATAATGTAGGCAAAATAAGTTAAGAATAAAATAAGAAATGTTATTCTCCTCCTTCCTCTATGCACACAGTAGATTTAAAAAATCCCAAAGATTTCAGATTTAATGTCTGCTCCTTCAAGCATTTGTGTTATTCAATTAAAATGCATGGAGCAATAAAAAATGCATGACATAACACATGGCATATATGACAAAAATATCTAAATAAGCTAATTGGAAACTTAGCTGTTACAATGACAAATGGTTCCACCTCTTGTTTTTAATTCATATATCATTATATATCAATAGGAACTAATTTGTAAAATGCCTCACAGGCTTTGATTGACACTAACTGACTGGCTAGCTGTAGCTCCCCTAATGATAGACATTTGCAACACTCTCAGGGGTAAAAAGATCAGTTTATGCAACTTCTGATATAGCTTGCTTGTATGTTTGAGTCTATGAAGAATACTAAATTACAGCCATGGAATTTATTGTAGATTATCGTTCTCTTCCCAATTCACATGTCATTGGAAGGATTATCTTTTTTTCAGAAATATTTAACCTCATCATAATTAAAGGCATTATCTTCAAATACAGGTTCTTCAATTAATGGTTTTCGTTTGTCAAAGTAATTATTGCAATTGGTTTACTATGCAAATTCTGTGACTTTCTGAATTCAGTTCATACAGAGACTGGTAAGCCAGTATTATACTGACTGTGCCAAGCTGTTCTTTTCATTAAAAAAAAAAAAAAAAATCACAAAATTATCCACAGAGGAATGTGTTAAGATCATGTCTGATGAACAAGAGTGGGATCAGAAATTACTGCACTTTATTTGGTGGATAAAAAAAAAAGGTAGGATAGGATATTCCTACAGTTATAATCAGTCCCTTTATGGAAATGAGAACCATGCCCCAGGGTCCCACATCCAAGATCTTTGGGGTTCTATTGTAACACCCAAAACTTTCACAGACAATTGTGAGAAATGCCCTGAACATATCACACCAGATGGAGACAACTAAGTGCAAATGCCAGCTTCACAGTATGAGCTAAAGCCCAAATACTTTCACTCTTTCCCTCACATGTCTTTTTATCTCCTTTCTTTTTTTCTGATTTTTTTTTCTCTTTTGGTCTTCTGTATAACAAAGACCCAGGTTTTGTCAGCCACAGCTTCATCTTATAGAGGTTGCTAAATAGATGTTCTGAAATAATCTGCTCCTGGTAGAGGTTTTCCCAACCCCATGCAGAGACTATCTGGTGAGCAAATACGTCATCCTCTTCTGGCTGAAAAAACTAACCTTTTCAGGCAGCACAGCTGTGAACAGAAAAGAATGTGTGCCTCTGATGGGGTGACCAGACATCATGGATTAGCTAAGGCAGTCTCTCAGCTCTCTCTGTATCCAACTATGCTAATGATTTTGAAGAATCTTCCGATTTTAGAAGGTTTACATCATCTTTATGAAGGACAGGTTAGACACCATGACCTCTTCTCTTCTCTTCTCATTATGGACAAAAAACACTTTGTAAAAGTACAATTAGGGAAGGAAAACCCCAGCCCAGACCTTGAGTCTTGCACTGGGTCATGCATGTTCAAAGGTGGAACATGCCACCTTCAGGTTAGCCAAAAGGAAAGCATGGCCTGCATCACAGTTAAAAAGTTGTTAAACTCTAGTCCATAATTCAAAAGTGAAGTTTGGAAGCATAAACTGCATTTTCCTTTCTTTGTTGCTTTTTTTAAATCTTCTTTTTATCTCTGTTTATCTTCATTGTTCTGAAGAACACAGACTGCAACAACAAAATCCATAGAAACCACTTTCACTTTTTTTCTCTATCCCAAATGTACAGCTGTTACCATCAAGAAGCTGTGATATGAGAAGTTTATTTCTAAAAGCTTTAGAGCAAAAGCAGAGAGTAAAAGAAAAAAATGCTGTTTAAAATTAGCTTTGTTTAATTCCTTATATGTCATAAATTTTAACTGTTTTCTCTTTTCATTTTTGTATCTTTAATAAAAGTTTAAAAGATTTTGTATAGCATTCATCATCATGGTACTCAAATTCTGAACTTAGCTGTTCATAGTGTTATAAAGTAACAAGGTCATGAGAAAATTTTGTAAAGCCCAGCCAACCTACTCCATCCGAATTAATGCAGCAGTACTATATTTTTCTAGGTTTTCTATTAACACCTGTCATTGTACTATTCAAGCTCCTAAACAGTCTTCTTAGAAAGAAAATGCCATTAAATGACTTTAATAACATGCTGGATATAAATTAACCTTATAAAATGAGTATTTTAAGGTTTTGAAATTGTAGTCCCCTCTCTGCTTTCAGAATTCTACTAATATATATCTTCCCTTATCTCTTCCTTGTAAGATTTAAAATTAATTCCTCTCTTAAAAACATACATTGATTTCCATCCCCGTGTTTGCATCTCTTTGTCCATCATCGGAGAAAGGGTTTAGCTTAGCTAGATGCACATGTATCTGGATCACACATCAGCTTTTTATCTCCAGAACTGATTTTCAGAATGTAAAATGCTGATTTTAGGAAAGTTTCATTATTTGAAGGCATGTGCCTAACATAAATCAAATGCAGTTATGCTCAAAAAGATTAACTAAAAGACGAATGTATAAAGAAGGATTTACTTTGGAAAGCATGGAGCCATTTTCTTTCATAAACATTATTTGTGGTTCAGTTAACTGTTCATTGGGTTTGGTTTTTTTTATGAAATATTTAATCTCAAAAAGTTAAATTCTAATAAGAAACATTCCTCTCTGAAGTTGGCCTCAAGCAGCTGCTCCCAGCAGGACAACAGTGGCTTCAAGACAAGTTCTTGCCCAACTGTTCTTGAGGGGAAGAAAATCCCAGAATGGGAATGATGTAACCCGGATACTTATGATGGCTTCTAAAAGAAAGACAAGGTTTGGTCATTTTGTCTGCAGTTAGATGAATATTAAAGTACTTGATGCAAAATGGTGGGTTACATATGGCATGAAAACTGAAAACTTCCCATATTGTACTTGAACTGGGATATCCCAGTCTGGGCTTTGTTGTCTAAATCATCAAAGACTGGGATTTAAAGTAAATCTTACCTCAATCATACCAGTCTTTTAGGCATCCATGTCTTTCAAGCATTGCACTTCTGGGAAAGAAATGGCAACCACAACCACTTTTTACAAATAAGTCCTTTGCTTCCTTGACTTCTGTATAAATTAACAAAGCAATATCTATTACTTTGCTGTTAACAATGAATACAATTAATAATAAATATTTATTATTGTTTCACCTGAAGTGAATTTCTTTTCTTTTACTTTTTGATTTAATGAAATCTAATCTTAATTTCTTGCATTCATTTTCTGCACAGCTGAAGTGGAAAAAACCTCTTATTTTCCAACACCCATTTTTCCATCCCAACCTCCCCTTTGTCATCCTAACAGAGTAACAACGTAAGCATATAGAAAGGAAGATACTGACAGGACTGTAATCATTAAGAGAGCAATCAGATTTAAAATAAGTATGCTCTAATTTAACACCATCAATCTTTCTGGAGTTCCATTTTTGGGAATGGATTTTAGAGAACAATTCAAAGCATGAACTCAAACAAAAGCTCTTTTTGTAATGTAACTAGCAGCAAACACACATTCATTCATCACATAAGTATTTACAGGAATAAAGTGGCTCTTTTGAGAGTAGTAAGAAGGCTTGGGAAGAATACCTCAGCAAAACCTATCAACACTCTAAACTCTCTTAAGTGCTAGAATGACATAAAACTTCAAAGTTTGCCAAAAATTTGCATGAAAGAGGGAACACTACTCAAAGATAGAAAGCATTAATAAAATGAATTAATACAGTCATCTGCAGACTGGTTATTCATAAGTTTCTCAGAAGATGTAGCAGGAGAAGCCTTATGTATCCAAACTTTAGATGTCAGATACGTCAAGACGTGAAGCTCGAAGGAGCGCTAGAACAAAATTTAAGGGTTTCTCAATGCCACATAAATTAGTATGCTCAGCCAATGGTTCCTAAAGCTTGGAAGATTTTAAAGTCAATATAACAGATATGTAAAACACTCTTTTAAGATTTTAACAGCCAACAGAATGTTGTTTCTCTGAAAGAACAAATTAGAAATACTTTTCACATCTTTTAGCTACTGAGGTAACAAAACTCTAGTGAAAACTCAAATTCAGCAAATAAGTTAGTGCAGTATGGTGCAACAGGTATCACAGTGGCCACTTTTTGGAAAAAAAAGCATCAGATTTTACACAAAAATGCTTCCCTGGTGTCTCAACACGCTATTCTTCCCTGTCATAATAGGGAAATGGACACTGCATTCCTTTATCATCTCATGCCCACAGTATCACTGGAGGAAAAGCAGGCAGGATTATTTCGTGATTATTCCTTGGGAAAGATAAAAGGTTATGGGGAGAAAAGGGAGAGAAGCTGTTTTTGTAAGAATGACAGCAGGAGGCTGTAGTCATTAGTGGGAGAAGAAAGGGATGGGTGTAATTTTTGGCAGCAGCTCTTTGTACTGGAAAGGCTGTGCTACTTGTCAGAGACCCTGAAACCCTGGAATTGGCCATAGTTAACCTGAGGTAGCAGCAACATCAGTAGGTAAAACCGTGCAAGACTGGACACGAACCTGAGGCAATTTCCATTGTAAGAAACAGAGACAATTAAATATCTGCGCAAATAACCTGATAATACTGACAGTCCTTGTGACAAGCAGTTTGCATGGTAAAGACAGTAGTACATACTCAGCAGCTGATGAGAGGGAAATACAGAAAGCAACTCAATGTATGGACTGAGAGCCAAAGGCTAAGTCCAAACCAAGAGAGCTGAAGAATAGGAAGAGTAAAGGTATGTTTTCATGTGCTTCTACACCTTCATTGTAGCTGATCCAAAAAAACTTTGACTAGATGCTGAAACAGTTTCATTACTTCTCTATTCTTCCCACTGTCCTTCCCAACACCAGGGGAGATTGAACTCAGAAATCTGATTTGACAACAGAGAAAAACCAAAGCATGAGACAAAACCAAACCAAACATGGTTTTGTCTCATGCTGCCATGTCAACATGCAAGATCAGATCTTAGCCCTCTGGAAACAAAAAAAGAATTGTGTATTTCTTAATTTAATTACTTGAAAGCATATCTGAAACTCAAATAAACATAATTTACTCCACCTGAAGATCATGGCTTTCATACATAATCACATTTCATTTTAGTATTGTAAATTTGAGGAATATGTTCTTTCAACTCATCATTTAATTAACTTTCTAGCAGAAAACAGGGATTAGGAAAAGTAGCGCTCCACTGAGAAAAATCAGGCTGTACGAATAAATGCTATATCAACAAAATAGTGCTATCAGTTTGTAGATACTAATGCCACTTAATAACAGACTCCATGGAACTTACATGTAAATGTTCACTTTAATGACCACTGTATGACAACTGAATATATGCATATAATGGTGTAAGTATCTGGATATTCCCCTTTCCTTTGTGTATTTTGTGTGAGTTTCAAGGAGGAAGGGGAACAGGAATGCCAAATCTTTCCAGTCACAGAAAGGAAACAAAACAGAACTATTTCCAATAATTTGAAGTGTTTTGTGCCCTTTATGAATCTGCTTAACAAAGATTCATTTTTACTTCTTGAAGATAGTAACGGATGAAAGCAATGCATTTGCAGAGTGCTTTTGATGGCAGTCTGGGAAGTATTTACACTGTAATTTAACAGTGTAGATGCAGGTGAACCAGAACTAATTTAAAAACATCTAGTTCAGACACCAGTACATCTGTAATGTAGCAGTACTCTTGAGCTTGGTCTAGCGGCATTACTCTAAGCTAGAATTTACTTTACATAGGGGTATTTTTCCAGCCAGTGTTTACTCCTTCCTGTCTAATGGTTCACTGTGTGACAGAAACAAACTTAATCCCTGGAGAACATTTTTTTGTATGAGTTTTTGTAATGCCTTCACTGGACCAGAGTTTTCTTTCAAATAGGAAGATACAGCCTCCATTATGTTGTGGGTTAACCCCTGTGGGCAGCTCAGCCCTACCCAGCTGCTCATTCATTCCCCCCTGGTGGGAATTAGAAGGGTAAAAGTGAGAGAACTGGTGGGTTGAGATAAAGGCAGTTTAATAAGTTAAACAAAAGCCACAGGTGCAAGCAAAGCGAAACAAGAAATTCATTCAGCACTTTCCATCAGCAGGTAGGTGTTTGGCCATCTCCAGGAAAGCAAGGCTCCATCATGCGTAATGGGAACATTTATACGCTGAGCACAGCGTCATATGGTATGGGATATCCCTTTGGTCAGTTGGGCTCAGCTGTCCCATCTGTGTCCCCTCCCAACTCCTTGTGCACCCCCAGACTCCTCTCTGGTGGGGTGGGGTGAGAGACAGAAAAGTCCTTGACTCTGTAAATGCTGCTCAGCAAAAGCTAAAGCATCTCTGTGCTACTATGAAGAAATTTAACTATACCATCCAAAAAGAGTACAATTATAGAAATAGAAATGAGAAGAAATATGTGAGCCATTATGTACATATTTCTGGGAATTAGAAAGATGGAAACTTCACAAATAAGCTAACCTAGACATTCACTGAATGTTTCTCTCCAGAAAAATAACTCTTGCTTGAACCCTTCATTTTGGAAGGTAGGGAAAATTACTTGCTGCAGACCTAATGAAAGCCAGAGAGTATAACTGTGTAGTTCAAAAGAGAAAGTAATCATCTAGGAACTTGTAGTTAAAAGTCTTCTTTCTGAAATGATCCATGCAGCTGGAATCTGTGGTCATCTTTAATAAAAATTACGTAAGGGAAATCATATATACACACACAAAAAAACCCTATGCATATAAAATTGTGGTTTGTGGTTTAGATCAAACTGTTCAGGAAAGTAAAAGTGAAGGGGTGATAGAAAATAAATTAATTAACTGAATAATCTCATTTTTAGCGAAGGTCTACATGGGTCCTAGTAAAATTAATGAAACACAGAAGTATTCATCACTTCTGATTATTAAAACATTTTCAAATCTGGAGGATAAATTTAGGAATTCATTGATGGAAATCAGTGGGTCATCTCTGCTTAAGTCAGTCCAAGTATCTTTCTAAAAATTGCCTTAAAGATAGCTAATATTTGACACTAAAGTTTGAAAATTTAAGCTTAAATCTATCAGAAAATCTCAATAAATGTATATAATGAGGATTTTAAAATGTTTTGGCTTTAACAATATTCAGATATTAATTTTTAACTTGGAGTTACTGGAACAGCAGCATTCTATAATACTTGTGTCTGGGTATTCAGGTATTAATGTCACAAACCGTAGAAGTGCTTTGATGAAGCAGTCTTAGAGGGGAACAAGTCCCACTAGAGTGTGAAAAATACTTGCAAAATACTTGCAAAGACAGGGTTCTCAGAAAAATATATTTTCTCTAGGGTTATTGCCAAAATTGCCATGGCATACTGTCACAAACACAGAAGAATAGTACAATTGCTTAAATAAGAAATTATGCAGTCTTAAGCCTACAATGTTTTCCAGGTCTGGAACATTTCCAATTAGGAGCCAATGAATATAGGTTTCCATGGTGATTAGCTAAAATGTGGAATGAACTTCATTTCATGATAATTGCTACATATTTGCAGCTGAAGTGCATCTTTCAGTTTCAGTCTAAGATTTTCCAGGCCTTAATCACAGTTCTGTATCTGAATCTACTGCTGAAACCTATAATAAAATGCAGGGCTATACTGCATTTGTTTGGGAGGCAGGAGGGTTTACAGGAGACTGAATGTGATTTTTCTTAATGTATTTCATTCTTCTGTCTTTTGTTTGGTTGTTTGTGTAATCTTTAAAGAAGCAGTACATATTCTACTGAAAAAAGAAACTTTAATAGAAAATCCCGTCTTACAACACTTGTGAAAAGCAGCCGGTACTTTGATTATCTGTCAGTAACACAGAGCTGCATGTTCCTGTTACATTTTTCTCAAAGTTTGTATGTATGCTACAGTAATTGAATTTCACTATAGCTCTTTCATACCCTATACTTGCACACATTTTACATCACAATACACTTGCCAACAAAAAGTAACAGCATACCCTTTCACAATTTTATGGCATTGTGAATGTGTGCAGCAATTAGACTGTAATAATAGGATGTCAAATGCTTCTTTAATAGCGATTCTGAAAGCCATCTTTTCTTGGTGGAATGAATGACTATTTACAAATCCGTTTATCTTACAAATCATGGTTGAAACTGAGGAGAAAGATTGACCTCCTCAACTAGGCTCTTCTGATAGTTCAGAATTAAAAAGCCTGCTTCTCTGTTGAAGGAAGTTGACATACTCCTTAGATTAGATCACTTCCAATTTTGGACAAAAAACTCAGTTACTTTTTTCACTGGTCTCTGTTCTGTGTAGCTGATCATACAGGAAGAGAAAACCTATTTCTTTCAACTACTAAAAATTCTTCCTTGAACACCTACCTTAATGATTAATATCAGTGAATTCTTCAGTGACCCATGCACTGTCATGCTGAATCTGATTAGGTTCATGTGATAGGCAAAGGCAGTGGAAGAGTCACAGATATACTCTGGGGAAGTAAGAGACACTGGCTCTAGGGTGGTGTTTGAGAAGGACACCAGAGTCAACTGCGAGGCTGCTGAGCCCCAAACTCTTGGTCAGTATGCTAAAATCGCAAAATCTTGACTGCATGTGAATACCTAAATGGTTTTTTTGTCATTATATGCTGAATTATGTTGGTACAGTATGAAGCTGAAGGTATCTGGGAAGATAGGATAGATTTCACAGACTTCTAAATTTTTAAAATCTGAGGTACATGTCATTCTCTAAAGGATCAATCTATGTATAATTTGTGTTATCTGTGTGGAAACTTCTGGAATCTTTCATACATAGGTCAAAAAATGGGTGGCTGGTAATACAAATACTTTAATTCTGACTATTAATAATATTGCTTTAGTCCTTATAAACTTTTGATTGCGCTACAGAAACCATTTCTTATTAGAATCACTTATGAAAAATACTCAGCTCTTCATATCCATTCCCCTGAGTGATTTGCATACACGGGCCAGCAAATTCAGAAAGCTGAAAACTGCAGCATAGTTCTTTAAGTAGTTAGGTCAATTTTACCACAGCTGATGGAGGAGGTATCTGGTTGATTATCATTAACGAGCCTTTCCCTCATGTCAAGAGGCCTTTGAAAATAACAAATTAAATACCCATCTGCATTGTTTTATACTTTTTATTTCTTTCCATATTTTTTTTTTTTTTTTAATATTTAAAAAAAGAGAAAAGGAATAGTTATTGCTCTGGATTAGAAGGCCTGAGACGGAAGAGTTGCTAGACCAGATTGTTTAGAACAATGACATTTTTGCAGGTTGAAAGACAACAAAATTGTTGCAGCTGAAACCATGATGCGCAGTTTTTGAAGAAAGCTTCTGGTACCAATTTTGTCTATGACTAATGTGTCACAATGATCAGTAAAAGGATGCACTAATGAAATAACAGCTCTCTTAATCACTTGATTAAAGTCGCAATAAGGCTGTATGCAAGGGGTTGTGAGCCAAATTAACATCTGGCTTGTTATAAGAATAGAAAAAGAATAACTGAAGGTAAGTGGATGTCTTTGCAACAGGAAATTGTGTTCCTCCTGTGATTATTTAAATTTATTTTCTGAATATTTTTGAATTGTTTTTCTTTAAAACTTATAAAGCAAAGTAAGCATGTGTTTTGAGGAAAAACAGAAATGGCAAAAATTTGTAAGTGGATTTGGTCCTGTGATAAGCTTAGAACTGCAGTGAAATATGAAATACACCTAGCTCGTCTTGGACAATCTGAACCATAGACAATAAAGTATTTCTATTAAATGTTTATTGTAGATTATAGATGTGATCAAAGAAATAACTGGAAACAGTGTGATGACTTGAGACTGAAGAAATCTGGTTTGGATTCCAAATTCTGTTGTTTAGTAATTGATGATCTTGGTAAATATCTATTCCTCTCTGTGGCTTTGTTTCTCATGTCTGAAAATGGCAGTCAGTAATGTTGTCTCATGATACAGAGCTTTGAGAACCACAAATGAAAAGCAACCTGCAAGAGACATGTAAATTATGGCCAAATTTTGCATATTTTCTACACTTTAGCTTTTGTTAATCATGAATTTTCAGTGTTATGTGTTGGCTGAGAACATGAAAAGTGTCTTCATAACCTATATACAGCTATATAGGAGCATTTTTTCTGTGTGGGCTTTTGTCCTGGTACAAAATTAAATTTTAGAATAGGAAGAAGTAGTCTCGTCTGGCATCTTTGCTGAAAACTTCAGGCAAGTAAGTGGGGCTACCTTTCATATCTCCATGCATGAGATACAAGTTGAAAAATTTTAACAGGACCACTGGACCCTGTCAAACATTGTCTGTGAATGCTACTGAGACTGTATATTAATTAGAATATGTCGAGTTTGATCACACATGATAAGCTGTGCCTCCAAGGAGTTCCAGTTTGTCATGATGCCTTCCCAGCACGCATTTATGGCTGCCTTACCTTGTTATTTAAATTAAGAGCACTGAATTTGAGGGTGGAAATAAACACTGGTGAAAAATACTAAAACACAGTTTGTATATAAAACACTTTCTGAAATCTGCTTATCTGATGGCAAATGTTTCCTATCCTTCCAGCTATTAAAAACCTTCACCTCCTCCTATCAGTTTTTTCAAACTGATTGAAAACTCACCCATTTTTCTTGAATTAAGAATTTCCAAAGTTTATATATAGCCTGGTGAATTACTGTTTAACACATTTTTAATCTATACTCTTTCCAACTGCCACACAATGTTCCTTTGCAATCTGAGTACAAAATATAAACACTAATGGAAATATGATGATTATTATTAGAGTTCTGGTATTCTCATAAATATGATTCAGAGGTGGAAATACATTTTTACACTTTGCATATGAAAGAAGGTGTGAGATTTTCCATAATAACAACTCCCTCTATTTCAAGATTTGTTAAAAAAAAAAAAAATCTGAATATTTTTCTCTCTAGAACCTATTGTTCAGATCCCCATCTAAAATTCTGCTCATTTTGCAGAAGGGCATGATGGACATTGTCAGGAATGCATCCCTCAAGATCTGCACAGTGATAACATGGAAAATGAATGTGAAATTCAGCCATCAGCATTTACTGTGACGCTATTTATATCTTGGCTTGAAAACTGCAGGGAAGGCCTGGGGGAATTATTATCATGGGATAATCGAACTCCCTGTTGTGTGTCATTGATTAATTATTTTTCCTTTTTGATATTTAAATTGAAGAAAGTTTCCTAAAAGTTATTTTTCATTTTATTTTCTTACATTCTTATTTAGACATTTCTGTATACTTTTTGAGATTTATATCTGTTTTTTCTTGTATTTTAAATGGTTTGATTTAATGTTAATTGATTATGAGAATGGTTAATACATTAATATATAGGAAATAACATGAGCCTGCTAAACACAATTAATAATGAAAAAAATGGCATATTCCAGTCTGTGAATATTATTTCCTTTACATATTGAATGAGAAAATATAATCGATTAAAACAAGAGAGAAGAAAATTAAATCTTAGCTATTTGTCATGAGCTTACCCTGACTGGAACTATGATTTAAAGGTAAAGACTGAGGTTAGTCGTATATGAGGGTTAAACCATGACAAAGGACTATGAAAACTCCCAGTCCAAGTTGAAGAGAATTCCTGTGACTCAGAAACTAATGAAAACAGAAACAGGCAGGCAGGCTTTTTACACAATTTACAGCAGTCCCGAGGTATGGTGGCAGGCAGAGTATGAAGGCATGTGATTGACCTGGGCCTTCCCACTACCCATGGTGGGCATCACTGGAGTTGGGTGGGCATAATTTTTGGCTGTCTTCTAGGAGTGTCAAAAGTATTCAGGGGTTTATTATTAGCTATTACAAATTCCCAAAATAGTATGTAACTGGAAATAAAGTTGTCATGCATCTCTATATAGATTTTTAGTCCTCTTCAGAATTTGGCATTCAGTCATTAATTCCATGCCATTTCTAATAGTCCTTGGAAAGACTTTCAGAATGTATATACTAGTGCTGTTTTTTACAGTGCATAATACAATTGCTGAGGAGAGAAATCATCCCTTCTTAGGCTTCTGTAGCACTCTCTGGATCCTGATCCTTATTCCAACCGGGAGATCAGGGGATGCTGGTTTTTAAATTAAGTCAGTTTCTTCTGTTATAGTGGCCTATTGGTACTCAAAGGGGACCTACATGAAAGATGGCGATGGACTCTATCAGGGAGTGTAGTGATAGGATAAGGGGTAACAATTTCAAACTGGACAAGAGTAGATTTAGCTAAGATATAGGCAGAAGTTCTTTCCTCTGAGGGTGGTGAGACACTGGAACAGGTTGCCCAGAGACCTGGTGGCTGCCCCCTCCGTGGCAGTGTTCAAGGCCAGGTTGGACGGGGCTTTGAGCAGCCTGGGCTAGTGGAAGGTGTCCCTGCCCATGGCAGGGGGGTTGGAACTGGATGATTGTTAAGGTCCCTTCCAATCCAAACCGTTCTATGATTCTATGTTAATGGGGCTGACAAGGACCACTTAGTATCAAGCTACCTGCCACGGTTCCATAATATTGACCCTCCTACTTGAGAATTACCACTCTTAAGTTACACTTTGTCCTACCCTTGGCTAAAAACAGAGAAACAAAGTGATCTATGCCTGTTTTTTCCCTAGTTCCCCCATTCACTGAGGATCTTTTAACATGTCTAATACAGGCTGATCCTTTGTGAAGGTCCCAGTCGCAAGCTGCACTGTATGTCTGTGACAGCGAGTTGGAAATTCCTCCCTTGTTTTCTCTAGCCTGTGTCCAGGACAGTGAACAGATGCTGATGGCCAGTAATGACCACTTCGGCAAAACTCCATCTCCGCCAACAAACTCTTTGTACCAGTGAATTTCAAAATGAGTTGGCAGGGAGAATAGTGAGCAATACAATCTGTTGTCCAGTGTGAGTGAATAAATACAATCACTCAAAGGTAATGTATCTTCAATATTCTAGTCTTGAGCAGCAAATGGAAAATGTGTACAACTTTGATTTAACATGGAAGAAATGTTCAGTACTGAAATATTAGCAAAGTTTGGAGCACGGAAAAGACCTAGTAAAGATATTAGTCTCATTCATAGCAAAATATGAATCCTCTCTTTTTTTCATGTTACCTTTTCTTTAGAAACTGATTTTGTTCCTTTGGGATGTAAGGACAAGGTTCTTATAGACTTGAAGCTATAGTTATTACTGGAAAATGATAGATCAAACATTATCTATGGAAGAAAGAGCAGAAGAATGCAGTTCTGGTATGGTTATTTAATATTTGGGGAGAAAAGATAACAAAAATTCTTTATTTTATCTCTGTTGTGCTTGCATACTCAAAAAACAATCACTCTTTCAAAGCAGCCAGGCTCAAATACATATCTAATACATTTTAGTGAATGTGACATAAGCTATTTCCTATTCTTTGCTGCCTAAGTAATATATCATAAAAATCTTTACATGGAGTAGTGACACTCATGCAGAACAACAGGAATCAGGGTGCTTGAAGTTCTAAGGAGGTTTTTTTTCATGTCTGCCATTGCTTTTCTTTTTCCTAGCTGCTTAGAACTGAACATCTGGTTGTCACTAACACATGAGAAATGAATTTCTTATTACTCAAGCTGTTATCTTCTGTTACTAGAAAATCTAAAAATATCATAAGAAATGCCTAATGGGAAAAAAAATAAAAGTCTAATTCAGGATGCAAAAGGGTTGACTTTAAAAATGACATTCAGACACTCCTACTGTATTTCAGGCGCTATAAACCCTTCACCTTTTATGTACCCTAACAAGTTCTAACCCATATTTCTTAGCCAGTGTTCACTGAACCTTGGAACACAGGGTGCCAAGGTAAAAAACTTGAAGAATGTTTTCACTAATGAGAGTGCAGATGCAGGATACAGCAGCTTACCTCCAAAATTATTTCCTTTGCTCTCTGTTATCACATTTCCTGTTGATATCTCCCACTGCTTTCTAAAACTGCACTTTAACACAATCTAACTTTAACAACTTTTAAGAAATCATATTTATTTGCTCCTTTCTTGGGGTCTTTCCCAACAATAAATACCATGAAGTGCATGTGATGGTGCTGCTGCTTTATTTTTTCTAATGATTAGAAAGTATGATGCCAGTCCAGATAGATTGAAATAAATAGTTTATAACCTCTTTGAAGTCTTTCTTTATACCCACAGAAGTCTAGTTGTGGAGCACAGCTTGATAATATGCTCTACAACTCTAAACTTTAATGAGGTCAGGGAAAGTCTGTTCCTCTTGATCTGTAACTAACTCCTGTTAGGCTAAAGTGAAAACTGGTGTGTGCCATTTAAAATTAATTGATCAGCCAGCAATGGCCAGAGAACCACATCACCCTTTGCTACAGAGAAACAGTTGGGATTCACAGTTTCAGGCAAGTTATTTGAATAAGGATACAAGTGCGTTTTCTTTCTCTAGTGAATGATCACAGAAACTAGCCTCCAAATACAAGAATACCAGACGTTTCAAGAAAATGTGGGCATGTAAGGATGATGGTATTTTAGCACCAGCCTAGTACCTTCCAATGCCTCTTTGCTCAGATCTTTCAACATACTTTTCTTCTACTATCCTTGTCCATAGGCAAGTTTAGAAATTCTCCCCTAAAATAGGATTGTAGCCTTGAAGATTTCTTCAATGAAACACATCTTAAAGTTACTTTTTTTTTTCTTATTTTCTTTTTTTATTGAGTAAATTTTACAGGCATATGTTATTTTCCTTATTTTCTCCTTTGCTGTGGAACTGTCTGTTCCCTCTGTAATTCTCTCATATTCTCTGAGAGGTCAGGAACAGAAATGGGGTCTCTGTTGCAGGGTGGTGAAACCCACCTTTTACTGAAACACTAAGCACTGTCCTTCTGGATTTAGGTTTGCAGCACTACAAAGATAACAAAACTCTAAATCCCTTTATGGTGTTTAGGTTTGAGCTATTCAACAGTGACCTGACAGGAGACTGCTAAAAACTACTCCTTTGCCTTCAAACTTTCCTTTTCATTCCAAGTAACTTTTATTTCCTTTTTAGTTGCACTAATAGTTACAATTAAAAAATAAAAAAAAAAAAAAAAAAAAAAAAAAAAAAAAAAAGTAATGATATATTATCTATATGTTCAGTTAGCTTCTAACCACCAAAGACTAATGTGGATAGTGGGTGGGAGGAGGTCCCTATGATTTAGTCTGTAGTCGTCAAAATTAATAGAATTATTTATATTCAGTTCTCAGATATCCCAAGATGGTTTCAGCCAAGTGGTCGGTGCATATTTAAAACAGAGAGAAAGATATTACATATTTTTATTTTAGGAAGAAATACGTCAGAAATAAATCAATTCAGGAACTCGTTCTATCTTGGTGCAAAGAAATTCATGTCAAGTTGGTCTTCAGTGATTTTAGCCATAGACAAATTATCAAAATAATCAATAAAACTTAAAAAAGGAACCTTGTCAATACCAGAGCATCCTCAGTATGCTCTGAGTCGTAAGGATAATTTGAGTCAGGGGTAAAGTACATGTACAAATCTGGAGTTCTGACAGAAGACTTAAATGAAGGACAAAGCCACAGGACTCTGTTTGTAGGTAATATTTCTATTTCACAGAATCATCTAGGTTGGAAAGGACCCTGGAGATCATCTAGTCCAACCATTCACCTAGCACAGTTCTCACCTACAGCATATCCTTAACCTCTAAATCGACCCTACTCTTGAACACCTCCAGGGAGGGGGACTCCACCACCTCCCTGGGCAGCCCATTCCAACACCCAACAACCCCTTCTGGAAAGAAATGATTCCTAATATCCAGTCTAAACCTTCCCTGGAGCAACTTGAGGCCATTCCCTCTTGTCCTGTCACTTTCTACTAGGCTAAGAGGCTCAAACCCAGCTCTCTGCAACCTCCTTTCAGGGAGCTGTAGAGGGTGATGAGGTCTCCCCTCAGCCTCCTCTTCTCCGGACTAAACACCCCCAGTTCCCTCAGCTGCTCCCCGTACGACCTGTGCTCCAGACCCTGCACCAGCTCCGTTGCCCTTCTCTGGACACGCTCAAGTCATTCAATGTCCTTTTTGTAGTGAGGGGCCCAAAACTGAACACAGGAATCGAGGGGCGGCCTCCCCAGTGACGAGTACAGGGGTGAGATCCCTTCCCTGTCCCTGCTGGCCACGCTATTGCTGACACAAGCCAGGATGCCATTGGCCTTCTTGGCCCCCTGGGCACACTGCTGGCTCCTGTTCAGCCGGCTGTCAATCAGCACCCCCAGGTCCCTCTCTGACTGGCAGCTCTCCAGCCACTCCTCCCCAAGCCTGTAGCCCCCTGGGGGTTGTTGTGGCCCAAGGGCAGCCCCCGGCATTTGGCCTTATGGAAACTCCTCCAGCTGGGCTCAGCCCATGGCTCCAGCCTGTCCAGGTCTCTCTGCAGAGACTCCCTGCCCTCGAGCAGATCAACACTCCCACCCAACTGGGTGTCATCTGCAAACTGACTGAGGGTGCACTCGATCCCCTCGTCTAGATCATCAATAAAGATGCTAAACAGGAGTGGCCCCAAAACCGAGCCCTGGGGGACACCACTCGTGACTGGCCACCAACTGGATTTAACTCCGTTCACCACAACTCTTTGGGCCCGGCCATCCAGACAGTTTTTTGCCCAGAAAAGCGTGTGCCCATCCACATTTAAAACATGGTACATTTTAACTCCTTACAATGAGAGCAGGGGTAGGTTCATAGATCCCTTTTGTCCTGATATGCAGTGTTATAATATATTTTGTTAGTAGACGGTGTTTTAGTCTTTGCAATGAAAGACCAGCATGGCTTTGTACAGCCAACTAGTGGTGTTATAGCGAAACTTTTCCATGGAATTTTTTGCTAGTGCCTACCACTGACCATCAGTGTTCCAACACTTGGTTCAGAATAATAAATCTATCCTTATGCAAATACAAATTTGATTTTTTATTTTCTCCTTTATTTAATTTTTAGTCTCCACTTTAGGCTCAAATTTAATATATAGAGAGATGTCCATATATTGTATTCTGATATCTGATCCTTAAGGAGATTTGACAGGGAGCACTGAGGTGAGTGTTCTGAATCGTTAGATGGAAAGAGTACAGACACTGATACAACTGTCTCATAAATTAGGCACGCTGTCAAATCAGGTAGGTATGAGAAGATAGTGAAGGTCTCAAAGGATGGATGGGATTACTAGCCCCATAATTTTCTCTTTTAAAAAAGAGACAAACCTGGAAATTGAGGGAAATTATTTTATGGCCTCTGATTTTGGCTATTGCTTATATTCAGACTTACATCTCCAACTGTTACTGGAGATTCCACAGTCATATGGTCTCTATCTGAGAACACTGTAAACGTAAAGACAGTACAGTGGAGCTGCCAGCAACCTTCTTGGTGCTGTGTTCATCCAAAGAGAAACTGGGTTCTGGTAATTGGCTCTGTATTTCCTGGCAGAGCGTATCCAAGTTTTTTTTTTAAAAAAGCCTGTTTCACGTGACAGGTGGAGACTCTGAGTGGTAAGAAACAGTATATGGAGACTCACAAGGGGCAAACAGGCCTGTAGATAGTGTCGTCTGTGTCTGCTGAATGCTTGTAGAAGGAGATTTGTTGATAGAGACTGAATGAAGTGCAAGAAATCAATTAATTTCCTCTGCTATCAAGAAAATGCTAGCTTAGTCTAACTATCGGTGTACTTTGAGATACTTTGTGTTGTGCTGATCATCTTCTCTCTAAACAACCATGACAAGAGTAATTGTACAGCCTATTTCTGATGACCCGTGCAAAACAAAGCAATGAATTGTTATTCATCAGCCTGCATATATGGGAATCCACCTCATTTCCATACAGATAAGGAATAGATTTGTTTGGGTAGTGGAGGGCTTGCACTGAAGCAAGGGGCTCAAAATGGTAGCAGTCTGATAGTCTTCACAGGTACCAACTGCCACCAGTACTGGCGCTCCCAGTTGAGTAAGGTCAAAACCTGATGGCATCAGGTCTGTAGAATCAGGCAGAATGTCTTGCCAGTCTCCTCTGGTCTATACATCCTTGCAGCGGACTCAGACTGCCAGAGGAAGACAGTGGTAGTGCGGGGGAATGTTTTGTTCCAGTATTTAATGTCAGATGATTTCTAAAACTTAAAGAATAAATTATGTTCAAGAGATTTTTAATAAAGGCTTTGAGATAGAATAGCTAAATAAGGCTATCAAGAAGAGACTAACTTCATCGCAAACTCAATGAATGAATCAATCTGACATTTGAAAATCTGGGAGACAAAAGATCAAATTTGTAAATACTAAGTTTTCCAGAGGGAAATAAGAGAGAAAAGAGGCTGTCATTTTAAAAATAACTTTTAAAGGAAATCTTTGCGATCAAGTATGTGTGTCCCTGATTTTGCAATAAAAAGGCAAATCCTTCTGCTGACAAGTCATCAAGTGTAGTGATAGTAGACTTTCTGTTCCTCCAAAATATGGTGAAGGTTTTAAAATTTGCCAGGAAAAGAATGTAGATTAGATATTGATCTGTGAAGTTGCTGGGGTTTATTGATACAATCTGGCCAATGAACTGTCACTTTGTCTACAGAACGATTTTTCTAGCAGCAGTAGAAAAACAACAGACTGCTCATATCAAGTATATTCTTTTTCTGCCGTTCTTTTGGTCTTTCCTTGGCAGATATGGCCAGACAATTTGTTTCTATACTGTGCTGAATTCATGTGGTAGATTTGGTCCCCTTTTTGCTAGGGTATTCTTGAGAATATATTCTTCTCTCTTTGCAAAATTAGTGTATAAGCTTCACAGCAGCCAAAGATTCAACAAGCAAAAGAGGTGTGTTTTTTCTGTTACAAGCTTGCCTTGAGCCATTGGGATAGCAAGGGCTCTAATGCTAGATTATCTTAAAAGGGGTGAGGGGATAACACAGAAATTTAAAATTCTGTATTTTGTCTTTTTCCAAGTCAGAAAGGATAGAAGAAAACTAAGGGTATTTCCCTTATCTTGCATATACTGGTATATCATGTTCTTTTGGTTTTGCATTTTGGCACTCATCCTTTCTAAACATTCTTTCCCATACAATCAAGTTTGTTTCTTTCATTCTGAATTTAACAGGTAAAAAATGCTGGACTTTCTCTAAGCATTGATCAGGTGTGAGCAGCAGTCATCTGCTGTAACAACCAGTAAAATTGCAATTGCCACTGGAATTCCTTCACCTTAATGATGCTATATTGTGTGGCTGTCAGAAAGCTCAGGGACAGTATTTCCATCAGCAGCAGCTCCTTCTGAACACCTCAAAATACGCTCTCTTGTTCTTCATGTAACATAAGCATGAACAGTATAAAGAGAAATGCATATATATTTAATTTGGGCCTACTGGTTGTGAATGCAAAAATAGCAGCTTGATTTGAAAGGAGAACCTTTAAAAACGCTTTCAAGACTAAAGTGTTCATACAAATCACTGTGTTAATTATATATCCTAAAAATTATGCAAATAGTCTTTTTAGTAGTGAATTAATCAATGTTAATCACTTGAAAAATAGCTTTTAAGAGGTTTTTTTTTTTAATAAAAATGTGTCAAAGTATTTAAAATTCTCATGGTGATCTTACATTTTAGTAGTTCTGTTTTGTTTTTTTTTAACAGTGACAGACGAATACTCCCTATGTTATTTTGGTGTTGAGCAACAGACACAGTAGGTGGTCACAGGTGTAAACCTCTTACACTGGGTTCCAGATTCTTGCAGAGGTTTGTAAAATAAGCATGTAGATTTCACATCTTGATGTTTCTTTTAAGAAGCTTATGGTACAATAGAAATAATCCTAATGGAAATTCAAAAAGTATATCAACTAAGTGAGACATATTCAAAAGAGGCACTTGACCTCTCTAGAGTTGTGGACATAAATTGCTGTCTAATCTGAAAATATGGTAGAAAACAGTTCTTATGACCAGCTCATGGGAACTCGTTTGGTTCATAACTTTTCACTGATAAATTGTTTGATATACCTATATCTGTTTAGTGTCCCCAAGGTGTATTTATTTCAAATACCTCCTCTGGTTAAGGTTAGCACAAATCTAGAGAGTGAGATGTCCAGCTCTTGATCCTCACTGTGCCTTTCCCAACTCTGCTGTAGCAGTAGACCCTGTGCTTTCAAGCACGCCTAGACCCTGGAACCACAGCACTGCTACTGTTCAGCCTGGGACTATATATACTCATACATCTGGGCCCCTGCTTGAACTTTTAAGTCTCAAACTTTTCCAATATTTTGACTTGGAACTTACATAACCAGAATCCCACACAGCTAACTTGCCATCACAGCCTCCCCCAGAAGACATCTAGAAAGTCCCAGCAGAAATTTTTAAGCATGCTCTCAGCCTGGACTTTAACAGCAGGCCCAATCACAAAGCTCTGCCTAGATGTTTGGGCTGATTTGGAACCATGTAACAGTTCCTATCCCCACAGCAACACAAGACTTGTGCATTGGCTACATGCAACACTTCCGGATCTAGCCAAGACCTAAATGAAAATTTTTAGTGTAACATTACTATGAAAATTGAATCCTTAGAAGTTCTCTAGAAATGCATTTGATGTGTGTATGTGGGGAATATATTTTCCACAGTAAAGTTCACTTTATTCTTATCAGTGACTGTGATGAGGTAAGCTACTGTGACTGTGTGAGGCTGCTAGCTAACGCTCTATTGATGAACTACAGGATTTTGTACAGTATATCTGTAATCATTCAAGAAGTGCGAATGTCTTGATATTCTCAGTTATGGAAATAAAGTTTCAATTCCTTAGAGTGTAGTACAATATTATTTTAGGAGTAAATAAAAGAGGACAGCAAGGTTTGCAAAGAAATGTAGCAGATAGTGCATGTTCTTTTACATTGAGAATATCAATTAAGAAAGGACTAAACCTTTAAAATGGCTATCATTCATTCATTCATTCAATTATTCATTCATTCATTCATTCATTCATTCATTCACACATTCCTTCTATAACCTGACTCAAATTCTCTGCTATGTTCTGCATTTAATGTAAGACAGTTGGTGAAGTGTCTGCAAAACTTTGAGTAACTTAATGAAATTATTGTCTTTCAGTGTGACCATAGCATATACACGCTTTTAATTACGTTTACAGTTATTATTTCATATGCGATGCAAGTATACAAGCAATACAAGTACATAGCCAGCACTCTCTTTTTGAAGTTTCCCACAGTTCTCTCTTGCTTTAACAGAGATCTTTGACATCCTGAGAATTGGGCTGTAACTGACCCAGTTGGCTGAGGAAGAGGTTCTTTAGTGCCAGGATCTCAACTGTGATGCACGAGCAACAGGTGACAGTAAGCTACTTCCATCCATGCTGTAACAGGAAAGGAACTTCTTTCCTTGAAATGTTCTTGTGCTTCATGCATGACTTCTGACTGATGAACCACTGAGACAGCTACACTTTTAAAGGGGTGCACGGTTTACTGTGGTGGTGCTGTTCCATTTGGAAGCAGCAGATGCAGAAACAGTGTCCTTCATGAATTCTTTCAAACAGAATCGGATAACTATCAGAAATATCTTCCATAACCAAATGTTCTTCATCTGGCATCAGACACATATCATGGGAGATAGGTATGCTGGTCCATAAATAAAGGAACTAAAATTTGCTTTTCATACTTTTTAAATGGCCTTTCATTTTTCCTCCCAGTGATGGTTCATTGCTGGTGTGCAGGTGAAGACTGTGTTTTATACATACCTGGCCACTGGAGGGATTTACTAGCATAAACCATGAGAAATTTTTTTTAGTTAGTAGACTGTATTTGGTTTCCTGAGTTATTGCGTTTGATACTATTGCTCTTCTTCAGAACTCACTCAAAAATATTGTAGGATCAGTTTCTACTTTCTGGAAAGAAGTCTATCACACCAGACTAACTTTTCTATGCCGCAGTCTTTGGTAGTAAAAATAAATAGTTTATCAGAAATCTTTCTGAAATATTTCTGATCTTTTTATATGAGATTCTGTTCAGGGAGGAGACTCCGTACCTTTGTTTGATTCATCTCTGATCAAAAGGAACAATGTGAAGGAATCTGAAGGTTGAGTTTTACACTCAAAGGTGAAGGAGAGCCAGTAACCTAGCAGAATCCAGAAACTCAAGACTCAGAAATACTGATAAATGCTAGTGATGATATCCTAACCACCCAGCAATGACTGACACAGACGTTATTTTTGCAGATAACAGTCTTATGGTACATGAAGCATTAGTCATATCTTTTAAATAATTCAAAAGAATATTAATATCCTCCAACTGCCTTGTACTTAAGAGTGACAGGTGTGCTTAAATTAACCTCTCAAAAAACACCCGAACTATTCAAGACATGAATTTACTTCAGGACCACCAGCTTTAACTGCCTGATCCTCCACTCTTTTTGACTGTAATGAAAGTGTTGATAGACCTTGCATGGGCAAACAAGGGAAAAGAGCCTTTGTTCTCTTCTCCATATGCATTGAAGGCAGACTTTTAGGAGGAAAAGATCAAGAGCAAATTTATTTTCCATCCTATTTGTGTTACTATGGAGTGGAAGAACTGGTAACTTCCTCTGAGTAGTTTAAAAAGACCATTAGGGTTTGGTCTGCCAGTAGCATTTGGTCACAGCATTGCTGTGACTAATAAAGAGTTGTTTTTAACTAAGAAAAGAAATATACCAATAGGGACAGTGGGGTAAGAAGGACTCATTTGACAAATGCTGTAAAGGAAGCTGGATCATGTGATTTTTATAGCAAGTCTGTCAAGCCAGGTAACGAAGGAGGGGGAATGGGAACATAATCCTGTCTGTGGCATGCCCCTCTCACTGCTTGCAGTCTTCTGTCTCTGTGCATAACACACACACACACACACACACACACACAACTGCACAGCACCCAAATTTCTGTCAGGCACCTCTTTGCAACATATGGGAGATAAACATGGTCGTGAACATCAGCTTAACTTTGGTGATGTGTGAAAAATGCACGTTCTGGTTGGTTGAATTTCCAGTCCTGCATTTGTCGAGTTTTGGTGCTGTCTGACCTTTGTTATTACTGCAGTTGAACCATAGGGTTGCTTTACCCAGCTGTCATTCTGTTTCCTATTTGTAGAACAGATAACATTTTTTGCTGTTACTCTGAAATGTGGGAAATAAGAGTATTGTTATATCTGCCTTCTGCAGAGATTAAGTAAAACCCTAGCTACCTTCCCTCTCTCAGACAAAAAAAAAAAAAAAAAAAAAAAAAAAAAAAAAATCCCAAACTCCCCTCTCAATTGTCTGTTACCTAAGTAACAAGAAACATGGTTTCTTCTAGTTCATTATAAGGTAGCATTGTTAAGTGAAGCAGAATCCAGGTTATGCTTCCTTCACAAAACCTTTCACCAGACATGAATATGAACAAAAGTTTGAACTGTCCATGTAACTCAGGAAAGGGGAAGAACCACAAGTGATCAGAGAGGAAGATTTTTAGGGCACTAGGGATATAAAATGGGATTTTATAGCCAAATGCCCACTTCAAAAATTGTCTATGAATTTAAAATATACAACTACAGTTATAATTATTTCCAAGACCCACAAAATAATCTCAAACACAAACCTTTACACTGGAAGACAAATCCCCCTGATGCAGTAAATACTTGTGTCCCAGTCTGGATTTCTTTACAGTGGCACAATGGCTCGGTGTCCTTCACTACTGAATCTGGCTGCACGGCCCCTTCACCCCACAAGGAACAACTGCCAACAGCTCCTTGGCAGCTGCAGTTTGTGCCAGTTGTACCAGAGCTGCACAGTTTCCTCAGGCCTGAGGAATGCAGCCGGGAGCTTCCAAAAGTCCCCAATGTCCTTGCCTTGTCTTCTGAGCTCTGGGGACGCAGCTGAGGATCTTCTACTCTGTGTCTCCGGGGTAACACTTTTATTTTCATTTAAACTGTGAATTTGGAAAAAGAAATGGTTTAACTGTCCCTTAAGGACCACTGTATTCCTCTGCATTTGGTCTGTGTTCTTCTCTTTTAGGGAAACAGGGGGAGGAGTAAAGAAGAAGTAGCAATTTTTCCCAGTAAAGGCTTTGCAGGCAAATATTCTTTATGGTTTGCATTAAGAAGTTCACTTTGGACATATGTTGGAGCTTGGACAGGAATTTAATGTGATTGACAGTGACAAATGGTGACGTACTATGCAAGGAAAATCAGTATATATCCGCTATGATGAGTGATAAAGACATTAATGCTCAATTTCTCCTTTTAAGTGATCCTTTATTTTTTAGGTATACTTTTTTTCAGTGCAGTTTCAGCTGTCAACACTGACAAGGTTGAATTTACTAATTCATATTTTCCACTTGCACTCTGTAAAGAAGCTAAATTGTCTAATGATAAAGCTCCCTGTTTAGATTTTCTTTTTAAATAGTGATGATAATAATAAAGTAGGTTCTTCATTTGCAATTCTGACTTTGATCTGTCCAAGACTGTGGCTAGAATATGGAGGAAAGAAAGAGAAAACACAAAGAAAAATTATAGCTATTGTTGAAACAAACATTTTTTTATAAATCTGGTTTCTGTCATGTAATTTATTTCTTATAGCTGATAATTGCTGAAATATTTTGCCTCCTTTACATTTTTTTCTCCTTTCTTCTGTCTCTGTCTCTCTGCATACCTGTCACAAATAACAGATGCCAGACTATCTTAAGTATTTTGCATTTTAGGTTTTTGTGTTGTTGGGTGGGTGACTGACATTGTGACACACAAAGGGTTACTTGCAGATGCAGACTTTTGTATTTCAGGAGTCGCAGAATGATTTATCCATTGCCAGGAGCTCATATCTATCCTCTCGGTGGAAATGTATAACTCAAGCAGGTCTTAACATCCCAGGGCAAAGAGGGACCTGGGAATAACGGGAAAACCCACTGTGGAAAAATCCTCACAGGAGACACACACGGTCTGCAGGACCACTCGTAGAGATGCAGCTGTATCACATGCACAGGGACATCCAGGACAAAAATTCCTGCTTAAATTTGCAAAAAACGACTAGGATGTATAACCTAGCCTATTTCCACACTACTGTTGGATTTCTAAACAAATAAATGGAGCTTAGCTTGGAAGCGGCTTTTAATTCACTGTGCCAAAGTGCCTGCTTTCAGAAAAGCTATGAAAGAGTCAAAATCCATATGGGCCTCCTGAGATTTTGACTAGAGTTATTTACAAGGGGAATCCTTTGCTAATGTGACTATGGGAAGTCCAGTCAAGTCCGAGTGTTTAAGAACATGTGGTACATGACATATCAAACAGAAGAATAAGTCATTAAATGGAAAAGAAGGTGGGAATTCCCCCTGGTTGTGAAGGTCAGTCCCCATATTTTTTGCAATTACTTGGCTTGAGAACAAATACTAGTCTTTGTCTTTTCACATAAGACTTTTGTCCAAAATTGTCTTTCTTTTCATCTGTTTTTGGCAGTGTGCTCAACTATGATCTGATCTTGAAAAAAACCCCAAAATTTATATGCTGATTTTTATTGAAACTTTTTTTAAGAGAAAGATCTGAAGAGAAACTTGAAATATGTCAGTGGAAATTTGGAGCTGGGTCTGAAATTTGAAGTTCAGGAATGATTTTGATCTTTTATCATAATTGTGTGATATATTGGTGAGTCAGCTTAGAAACTTGGTTTAAAATAACATTGAAAAAGCAGTCTTTTCTCTTTTTCTTTTTTTTTTTTTTTTATATATTTATTTATTTATTTATTTATATTCTCAAGGGAAAAATCATCAGAAGTGAAGTCATCTTGATTTGAAAGAACATTTTGACCAGCCAGCACACCAAGCCCATTAGGATATTAGAACAGTTCTCAGTGTTTATGACAAGGATAATTCTTGTTATTTCAGAGCCAACTCCCGTCACTACTAATTGTTGACTACTTCTTACGTTCTGTACACCAACCTTGAATGCAGATTGTCCTGAAAAAAAGAACAATTAAGGTAGACTTTTTTTCATTGCTTCTTTTAAAGGGTCAGTTCCAGATATCCCTTCTTCACTACCATGGAAGTTGTCTTATCTGTGAGACAGCTTCTGAGAAGTTTCCCAGATGTGAAAGTAAAGCGACGGGGTACTAACAAAACAATGATCATTAAAATAGCAAGAATAAAGTAGATCAAAGGAAAAGAAAAAGCATGTAATATGTAACTGCTAAAGCTCATTCAAATGCAGTCCACCTTGACATGCTGTAATAGATGCCCTCCTTAGTTACACACTCAGACTGAGGCTACATCAGCAGTTTTGCAGTATGATGCCTAATTGGGAGCGTTGTCTATGGTAGAGTGAAATGCTCATTGTCATAGATACTTTCTTTTGTGCCTGCTGAGTTTCTATCAAGTAACTTTGGAGTAATTTCTTTTTGTGAAACCTAACCTACCAAATGCCCCTTAATGAGCTCAGAGCGCCAAGGTGATGTGACCCCAGCATGCTTGTCAGCTGTCCCCAGGCAGAGGCTGATTTGCATTCAGACCAGTCTGCCTACAGAGACAGGGCTTCTTAACTGTCTGTCAGGTGCTCACATTAAATGTAGGACAGATCTACTGTGGAGTTCAACTGTCTCCTACATATTAAAGAAGAAATTGTTTAAAGGTACTGTGTATGCATCTCTCTAACTGAAAAAATAAAGCAGATTAATTTATGAGAAAGTTATAACATATACCAAGCTTTAACCTAGATCAGATATGATACTTAGGTCTTGTTTAGTTCTGTACATTATCCAAAATAAGTCTACGCTTTGGTCATGTTGATTCTAAAAACTTGCAACTGTTATTCATGAAATATCAATCACAAATGGAAAACAATTACTTTAGAGTCATGTAATGGTCCATAGACCATTTCTGACATCTCTGACTGATCTGGACTTCAAGGACATCAGAATATGTATGTGTGCTCCTATTCATACTGAAAAACACAGGGTATTACCACTGGGACTGAATGAAATTCTCATATATAAGTAACAACATTCCTAAACAAAAATAATTTAAAAAAATTAGTGAAAATGTCTCTTTCAGTGGAAACTAGCTGATGCCTCAAACAAATCAGTATTTCTCTTCATCTGCACATCAAAGCACAGTGACAGACATCACTCTAATCCTATATTTGCTTCTGCATGTGTCTACTATTCACTGGATTCACTACCATCTACCCTCTCCCTAGCATTATACTTGCATCCTACATTTAGTTCTTATCAGTTGATTACTGGCTGTTTCTGATAACAACATACTGCAAGGATTCATCAGATATATTGGACTTAAGGTTAAGTTTCCTTTCCTTGACCCTGCTGGCTACTGTGTATGCACTGAGATATAAAACACTTTTATTTTGCTTAGTTTGATTTTGTATGACTGGACTCTGAGAATTCCTCAGTAATGTGTTAACAGACAAGCTCAAATATTGTTCTGCATTTTCTTGTTGACTGACGGTTTTACTCAATTCCTCAAATCCTTCCTTGTATTGGTATGAAAGTCTCTCTTCTCATTACCTAGTAATTCAATGTGATCTATTGTCTTTCCCTATTCCCTTTTTAATAATATCATCAAGGCAATCCAGAAATCAGCTCATAAAGTATTCATAGGGTCCTACTTTGATTATATGAACAATGCAACTTTTCATCTAAAAGCAGGAGTTTGTATTAGAGTCTGTCAAATAGTAAACCTCTGACATTTTCCTAAAATAAAACGTTCAAATAATTTATTTTCTTTGATTCATCAGTTAGGATTCTCACTGAAATACACATTATCTGAGAACAAGGTACATGGTCACACGCAGGCATCTGTAGCAGCATACAGTACTTCCTTATCCCCTCTTCATAAGATTGTTACAGACAACTATACAGCAAAGAGAATCTTCATTTTATTTTCTTTAACACAGACTTGTATATCTCAGGAATCTGGTGTGAGGAGGGACACAGCCTGCTGCTACAACTCTCTCCATCTCCACTGAATGTGAGATCTCATCCCAGGAAAGTTTGTTTACCATGTAGCCCCTGTAAGTGGGAAAGGAGTACCTATTGCTAAATTGAGCCAAGAGCATTTTCACATTGTGCCTGAGACCTGATGGGAAGAAAAAAAAGGAGAAACTGTGATGTCCATGTTTGGATATCTCTTACAAGAACCAACGTGGTTTTAAATTTTTCAGTCTTGTCATTGTTTGAAATATGAACAAGGAGAGAGAAAGGACATGTTACAAAAGAAGAATTCCTATCAGGTTAGACAGAGAATGCTCCCACCAAAATGCATTCTGGATCAGGTTCAATATATAAACTAGGTCAGGAAGTTAGTTTGCTGGATGGAGATTATAGATTTTGTGACAATGTTCTGCATAATCTGATTTCACAGACTAGTGTAGAAGAAACTCCTAACTTGAGTCAGGAGCTAAATTCAGATTTTAACAAGATTTCTAATGAGCCTTAAACAATATTTAGAGAATTGCCTTGCTTAGACTCCTAAAAAAGAAATATGATATTCTGTATAATCCTCAGATGGTAATGTTCATTTTTCTGAATAAATGTACATGCACATAAGCAGAACTTGGTTTTACCTTAGTTCTGTGTATTTTTGCAAAGGCCATGATTATCTTCAGCAAATGTGACACCCATCTCCCTTGACTTTGCCCCCCTTAAAGTGAGTGACTAATTTCCAATACAGTTGCCTAGAGCTATACTTGCTGTAAGATATTTGTGCATATGACAGCTTTTGCCTGCTTTCCAGAATGAATGTTTTGCATATACAAGGGACACAGAGACTACCAAGCAGTTCTCTTTCTGGCCACTGGGCTGTTGTTGTGGAAAATTGATTTCCAGTTGGATTCTCTCACTTCCTCTGCTTTTATATTTTGCTTTCAGAATATGAGCCTATGATTGAGGGTGAGCATAAATAGCAGCAAAGGAAGTAAGGCATGGAGGCGAGAGGGCAGGTGTTAGGAGCTGAAATGGAAACAGTGAGGGGCAGGCAATCATACATATACAGTTATACAAACAGATATGTCTGTGTAGAGTCCACAGTCTCACGATTTTGCTACATAGAACAAAACCAAAATTCAGACATTTATATTTTCCCCAGTTTTCTCTTCTTACCTATACCTGACTGAGCCTTTATTATTTTATTTCAATTTGAATAGCAAGACAAGTGAAAGCAATCCCGACTTCTCAATGTTGATTAGCTCTGTGCTTCGGGTATTCAGCTGAGATGATACCTCCCACATCTCAAGCAAGTTGCATAGCTGTCAAAATACAGATAGCCCAAAATATTTAACTGTTCATGTAACATAGAACTGCTCCAGCAGAAGAGAAAGAAGCAATAAAGAAGAGCAAGGGTTTTGCCATATTATCACACATCCTAGCATCCTTTACTAACCACTGAGCTATTGTGGGCAGCTATTTTGTTGATAAGAATGTGATTCTACAGAATATTTTGGTACTCATGACAGAGTATTTTTGAAGAAATCAGGTTTTCTTTAAAATGTTTTCATCAGCCTTAGCAAGGAGGATGTTCTGGAGGACAGACTGAAGGAGTAGACAGAGGGTTAGAAGGATGATCAGAAATGCACTAACTACTCAGCATTGAGTAATCAAAACTTGCCAGTGCAAAAGATTTGGTCAGTAGAGCTGAAGAAGAAAGGGGACGGAGTGTTGATTGTAAGCTTTGTCTAGAAAAGGCTAACATTTTCAGACATGTGATGGGTTTGAAGACTAGAGGGAAGAGAAAAATCCTGGTTGTGACTGTAAACTTTCAGTGAACCTTCACTTCTGCATCTTGTGCACTGGATAGATTTCTTTTCTTATACTTTGCCACAGAGCCAGGTGCTTTTATCTCCTGGGGGGAAGATGAGAAGAGCAAATGCCAGCCCATGTAGTGGAGAAGAGGTGACTATAGGTTCCCTAGTAAGAACTGTTTAAGATGGTTTCTGATTTCATGTGATGATGACATTTATGTAGAGGTATGCTGGCTCGAGGGTACTTTTTTTCTAATTTCATTTTCAAGCTCTTGCCCACATATATAACTCCACAGCTGTGAAATCGCAAACAATGCAATGAAAAGATTGCTCAGGTTTAAAATCATTATTCTTATTTAAACTGTAAATATTTTTGTACCTCTAAATGGTTTTAAAAAGGTATTCGTTTTCAGTTTTATAAAATCTCATTTAAAATCACAGATTTTTTGAGCTGTTTGTTTCCATGAATCAGACATAGAAAAAATTTGATCTGCTTAATATTTTTTCATATTACCTTCCTGCATTTAGACTACATAAACTATTACTATTTACATTTTTAACAGTGTTCTGTAATACTCAAACGAACTTCACAGGTATATGTGATAATTGCAGCAAATCAGAATAGTACCAAAAAAATCCAAACTGAAGAAGTTACCGGTTTCATAGGTTTAAAGTGGTGTCTTAGTTGGGTCTGAACTGTGTCTAAGAATCAAAGTGTAGAAAATCACCTAAATTTACCCTCCCCCTTAGTCAGCAGTAAGCTTCATAGGACCCTCCCCAAACCAAATAAGGCCAGGAAGAATGTGCTAAGCACTGAGTGTGCTAAGAATAAAGTTGAGCTGGGATGGATAAGGTTACTTTGAACTCTATATTTCATGTTTCCTGACATACCCCCCAAAGAACTACAATTATGCTAGCAAGGCTGCAGGATCATTAAACAGTTCTTTCCCAGTTATTTTGCTTTTTGCTGCCTTTCCATGCGTTCCTATCCTGTTTAGAGCTGGTATTTTATACTTTTTATTTGTAGTGTGCATGGTTCTACAGATATTAAGAAAAACATGCTGAAGATTCACCGTGGGGCATGGCTATTTCTGTTAGAAGCTGATACTTAAGGCTGAGCTTTAAGTGTTGACTCTGGAAGGCCTTAGGTTGCTCTGGAAGGGCAGGAGTCTGCAGAGGAAACAGAAAGTTCAGAGGGGTGCAAAAGAAGAAGGAACAGAATTAGAAAAAGCAGAGGACCTCCCTTGTTCTCACTCTGCAGCTCCTGCAAGAGCCAGAAACCCAGAAGTATTATCTAAGCTTCCACAGTAGATCTTGACCTTTTTAACAGAGTATCTCTTACCATCACCACCATGGCCGAGATTGCAGCAGAAGGTACAGTAACTATTTTCAAATATAATTAACCAAAAAATGATATGTACTTTGGCAGTGTAAATGAGCTAGCATGTCAATATGATTTGTTGCTCTTAGCAAATACCATTTTCACTCCAGGATCATTTAATCTTGTTTGTCAGATTGCTTTGTACTTTTCTTACCTGTTTTTTCTTTTCTCTTTTTCACTCCTGTAGTCAGAGTTTGTACCAGTTCCTGAAGCTAGATCTCTGTACACCTCTAAAAATAGCGTTAGTCTCATTTGCAGAACATTGCTTAGGCAGCTCTGTTAGAGTGATACAAGAAGGGGAATGTCTGAATATCAGGTGGTTCCACACTCAAGCCTTTGCTCAGGTAAAGCTTTGGTAGTTGCTTATAACCAGAGATTTGCCAGAGTCAAACCAGCTTGGTTTGGTGGCCCTGATTTTTCTAGAAAGAGCACAGAGTATTTGTGAACTGTACATGAAGTTACTGACGGGTAAAAGCTATCCACTCTGCAAACCTTATTCAGGTAAACTTCTAAAGGAATCAGTGAAAATTATGCTGAAATAAGTATGCCAGAGCTAGGTCTGCAAGAATGAAAGCCAATTGTATTAACCAATAAATACATATTCTAAAATATGAATATTTCATGTACTTTAATATTTCCTGACCATTCATATTTAAATAACATTTTAGATGCATAACAATATTTTATCAACCACAGTCAGACAGGGGATATATTTAAAATGCAACCTTCTTTAAATTTAATACTGAATATTTTAGTTGAATTTCATTCCAGCCTTTTTTTTTTTTTTTTTTTTGTTTATTCAAATTTAATAATGACAATACAAAAAAAAATGCTTTTAAGCAGTCTTCTGAAAGCTATTTTTATTGTTCTTGCCAAGGTTATGTGGCATTTCGGTGCATGAAAGTTGTACTTTTCACCTTCCGTTTTTCATTGTTAATATTTGTAAGAGGATCTGCATTAAACACTATTAGAGAGTGAGCCTGTTGTCTTCTAAAGGATTGATGTTAGACCTGTCTCAAACTGTACAATACTTGCCTTATGTCTGGTTAGCTACATCAAGGAGATGATGTGCGTATGATTTTTTAATCAGCAGTTGGACGCATCTATAATTTGCTTCTGGCAGCAAACACTACCAAAACAGGTGGCTTGGCCTGACAGCCCTAACCCAAATGCTAGCACTAGTTTATCTGGATATTCTTAAACGGGTTGGTTGGAAATACTGGTTATTTTGTAACTGCTATCAGGGAAATCTGTGAAATTAGATTTGTCTTGCAAAATTTCTGCATTAATATCATTAGTGTCAGAGGAGCAGTATGGAAGTATCTCTTGCAAGTCTCTCCAAGCAAATAACCCCCCCCCAAATTAACAAGATTTTCAGTCGAAAATTAATAGCTAAAATAGAAGACTTTTCAATCAGTCTGGAAGTGACTTTTCAGTCATTTAGCTTTTTAAATAAGAAAATAAAAGACCTTAAAATAAAATAAAAATATAACAAAGAGTCAGAAAATATTTTTATAGTGATTGTATAGTGTTTTTATACTATAAGCAGTATATACTATAAACAATACTGTGTGTCTTCTGTGTTTTTTCTGTGCAAAGCAGTAGATTTCAGATGATAAGGGACGTCCACAGAAACCTGACATTCAGCATGACAGAGAAATAAGCACTCTAATTTAGTTAAGTTTGGGGTTTTTTTCTTATATTTTGGATGGACTTATGTTGATTGGCTGATTTTTAAACTCTGTATCCATGAGATGGAAATTTTACTTATGGCATAAAACTAAGAATTCAGCCTGGGGCTACTGTTTCACTGCAGTTTATTTTCCTCTGGGGCTAAAACTGGCACTCACAACACGATATGAACATTCAGATCTAAACTTCAGCAACATATCGTCTGAACAAATAAAAAACAATTAAAATGCCTCTTGCTTCACACAATTCCTGTTTGATTTTATTTTGGTTTATACTACATCCTAGATTGTGATTTGCTGGGGTCTTCATGATGTTGCTCTTATTATTAGGATTAAAGTACTTGCTCCTTGTGATAGGTATCCTTAACTATTTTACACTGTCAGCCACACATCAGTTAGACTGTCGGGCTCCTCTGACTTTTGGGGTACAATGCTGACATGTTAGAGAGCATGGCACAACAGCACAACAGCAATGCAGGTTTCAACACAGCTATGTCCAGTGTGCCTGCTGGTTTAGAGAGGTGGCCCAGCCCTGGCAGAGTAATGTTCTTGGTGCACGTCTTAAGGTATCTTCTTCTGACAGTTCATGTCAATACCATGATCCATTCAGAGACAGATGCACAGGGCTGACGGGGTGCTCTGTCAGGTCAACATCACTGTAATGACAGTGAGACTAAGTAGCTTAAAAATGTAGCCAAGCAAAGACCCTGGCCTGTCTACCTGAATGGCAGGCTATAAGGGCTGCCTGTTCATTTCCACGGCTACAAATTGTTAGTTGTGGAAATACTGGTGAAGCATGCCCAGTGAAAGATAAAAAGAGATCTCTGAAGAGAGCAGTTTATATATGTCCTTAGAAAGCTGGCAGGACCTAGGTCTCCTGCTGGCAAATGTTTAGGAGAAGATTTCCAAGGATTATCTTCAGCATCCTCATATTACATTGTACTGGGTCTGGCTGAACTGGAATTGGTTTTCCCCTACAGCAGCCCTCACGGTGCTGTGGTTTATGTCGGGAGCTGGCAGGGTGTTGATAGCACCCTGGTGTTGTGGCTACTGCTGAGCAGTGCTTACACAGCACCAAGGCTCTTTCTGATATTTCCCCCAGTGGAACGGGGTGGGCAAGATCTTGGGAGGGGACACAGCCAGGACAGCTGACCCAAACCGACCAAAGGGATATTCCATACCATATGACGTTTGCTCAGTATAAAGCTGGGAGGAAGGAGGAAGGGGGGGGGGTCACCCTTGGTCCTCCGAAGCAACCACTACGTGTATTGGAGCCCTGCTTCCTGAGAAGGCCCGACATCGCCTGTCCATGGGAAGTAGAGACTAAATCTGTTTGCTTTTGCTTCCGCGCGCGGACTTTTGCTTTGCCTTGCTTATATTAAAACTGCTTTTGTTTCACCCACAAGGGTTAGTTTATCTTCTTTCCCCTCTTTACCCTATTGAGAAAACAAGGGGAAAAAGGGGGGGGAAGTGATAGAGCGACTTGGTGGATACCTGGCATTTAGCCAGTCAAACCATCACATACATGTAAATTGCAACCACAGAAATGTACTATTAAAAAGTGGAAGCCTTAAAACAAAAAAATCTCACTATAAATACTAAGTGTTTTGTCTTTGCAACACTCTCTGGATGATTATTATAATTAATATCATTATTAGTATCATTATAACATTTAAGCTTTTATTGAGTATTCTGTAATGGCCAGGGACTTTACTGTGATCCACTTAAGAGCTTGCCTAGAAAGCCATGGGTATGTAACTATGCTACTCGAGTTTATGAACACAAGGGTTGGACTGGACTCAATGGTAGATGTAGTTAGAGCTGCCACTGCTGAGATACGAATACCAAAAGCCTGGCGCCTCTGAGAAACGCCTTCTACCAACGTACAGCTTAATCTGTATGTGAACGGTAGCTCCAGCAGCAGCCCATAGTTAGTCCTTTCTAGTCCAATCTATGGCAGGTCACACTGCAAGGTTGATGGCTGTCACCTGGCACTTCATCCTCCCCCGCACAGAAGAATGAACAGAGACTGAGCTCTGCCTGCTGCAATGCACTGGAGACTGTGCACTGCTCTAATCCAGGGAGGTGAGCAGGAACACGAGGTTTCTATGCCAGCTGTTTGTCTGCCACAACTTATTTCCCCAGCAGAGCAAGAGAGAAGCAGGAGTCAAACAGAAATGTGACAACGAGTCACAATTCAGTCCTTATTTTGCTGCTGAGAGTGTGCAACTACATATTTCCTCTGTCTTGGAGCAGGCTGCAAGGAGACAGGCTAGCCCCGAGGCCACACACAACTTGTCAGTGACAAAATCAAAATTAGCTTCTGGATTTCAGTCCTTTTCTCAGGCTATTTGATAACTACAGAGAAGTTTTAAGATGTGAACCATTTCAAAAGGCAGATTTCATAAGATATGTATGCTTGAAGATTAGTATACGTGAAACTGATAATGTATGAGAAATAACACACAAGAGCCAGAGGGTAAAATCATAATGACTTCATGAGTGTGATGGCCAGAAGCAAACAACAGTCTCCAGTTGGCAAAAAGTTTAGCAAAGTTACACTACAGGCAAGAGGGAGATAGCTACTTCTCATGGTAATTCTTGAGTTACTGCTAGAGGTGCAAGTTGTGCCGGCTGCAAAAGGGGCCTAGATAAATAGATTAGATAATTCATTTGGAAGACTAAAGGCATGTGAGGTGTTTCCTAGCCTTCAGTTAGACTGCTGTTTAAGCACTGAGTTAGGAGATTTCTATAGAATTTATTTTGCAAATTTGCAAAATGAAAAGATGTCTTCTTTTTCTGGCTTTCAGTGTTGATGAGGAAGAAGACAGTGTACCTTTTGCAGCGGGGTAAGGAAAATATAACCGTTTTGGCAATGATTTTTTTTAAGGAATCAGTCTGCTCTTGTTCATAAGTACCAGGCAAAGTCAACAGCCTAATTACCTGGAGAGACAAAAAGTCAGAAAACACAGGACTGTCTGTAAAAAAGTAAGACTTTGAGTGGAACAGAAGATCCAAATTCTCACCGAAATTCCTTAAAATTTGGATTGCCGTTTGCCTGTGGGCCTGAACTACTGAGCTGCTTAGTTTGGCTGCAGCCTCAGTGCTCTCTCACAGCCTACTGAGGCAAACAAGTGTGAAGCCAAATTCGTCAGCCTGTTTTATGTTTAAGAATTTATGGGCAATGTTACTCGCAGCTGTTATGGTATCTATGCATGTTCAGTTGGTACAGAGAAACTCTTTTATTACCTTAGGTAACCCCTTAGAAAGTAAGCTAGCTATGGACAGCAGGAAGCCTTAAAACCTATAAACTAGAGGTTTATGTGAATGCATTGTGTTGTTAGTCCATGATGGGTAAAAAGTGTGTGTGTGCAGTTTACTTGTATACAAACAGCTGGACTGTATGTCAGATCATTTATTCAAAAGAACCTTGTGCTCATAAGTATTTGGAACATATTTTATGGTTACTTATGCGAGAAATATGTTTAAAAGCCTAGTAGCATTTTCAAGTTATTGGGGTAATCAGTTCCCACTGATTTAAAAATGAAATCTGTGCAACTATTTAGATTCTCAGAAGTCCCAGTCTACACCTTCAGGTATCTATCTAATCCTTGAAAAAATCTAGTCTATAAATATTTTGAGTACTTCTACCTATTGCCTACAATGTAAACACTGAGTAAGGGATGGATTCATGCTAGTTTTTCTGCTCTGCTCTGGAAAGCAGAAACTGGTTTAGTTTAAAAAGTGTTTCATAATATAGGTCTGGCTTCAGTCCAGGACGCACTGAGGACGGAGAAATCTCAGTTGCCCTCATTGTGGCAGGTCAGTTGATTAAAGAAATTGAAAAGTTTTATTTTTCTTTCTGATGCTGGTATTCCCTGGTTTCTGCTCTGTTTAAGAAGATTGAACTATGGACAGTGCTCAATTTGCTAGCATAAACCACATTTAAAGTAGTAGAGGGTGGATTACTTTAAATCAAAATTATTGAAAAACCTTTTAAATCACCAACTTTATTCATGATTTAAATCAGCAAACAAGAAACCTGGATTTCAAAACAACAATTCTTTTTTTTTTTTTTTTTGCATATGTCTGCTATCATTTTTTTTCCCAAAAGAATGGAAAAGAGACACAGATTCCTGTTGGCTGATTACTAATATGGTGACTGAATACAGACTTTCTCACTAAATTTGTGCCTTTTACTCCTAGAGAGAAAGATAACCTAAATATCTGTCTATTAAACAGTTCTATAGTTCAGGAGTCATTTATCCAGATTCTTAGTCTTTACATGTTGGGTTTTTTTATGATAGACAGTGGTGAACGTTGCATATATTTTTTGCTAGACAATGATTTAATTTTTAGTTGTGATTTCTGTCAAGCTTCATCAGGTTGGAAATTGGAATTCAATTAAAATGGTACAAACTCAGCATTTTAAAATTGTTTATTTATGTACTGTAAATATACTGGATATATAGGAAAAGTTAATTTTAAATAGAACCTGTTTTGATAAGCTAAGTGATTTATTAAACAAATATAATACTATTTGTAATTTAGTTTCTGGCCATGGCACCCCACAAGAATATATAACTGGTAGAGTTCATTTTTTGTCATGTAATGCTTATTCAAAGGTTAGAAAAAGAAAACTTATTTTATACTTTTTTAAAGAAAACCCTCCTAATTACTTTTTCACATAGAATAAGATAATAATTGAGTTCAAATATTAAAACACATTCTTTGCATTTACAAACAGGTTATGTTCTCAAATAAAGGCTAGCTTAATTTGACTCCATCTGCTTAGCCAGTGATTTCTGATAGCTCAGTGATTTCTTTAAATTTCTCCACAACTGTAATGGCTTGGTCATAGCTTTTTTTCTTAGATAAAAGCAATTTCTACAGATAGTATTGCAAAAGTGTATAGTAAGAGAAAAGTATTGTCCTTAGCACAGGTTGCCTTAATTTCATATTTAATTTTTTAAAAGTGTCTTTTTAAAAGCATTTAAAGAAAACTTAATCCGTGATTCAAAAAGCACCACAGTTATATTCCCTACCTTCCCTCACTGCAGCATCATTTGAGTGGGCCTTAGAAAGGAGAATTATCAAAGATTAATATTGAAATTTTTTTTTTTTTTTTTTTTTTTTCCTACAGAGCTTTCACAATAATTTAAAACCAGTTCAAACATTTGGTCAAAGAGAACTTTACAGAGACTTGCAGGATTAGTACTCTTACTGCTTTACACTGGCAGATCAGGCTGGTAACAGGGAACATGAAGTAGAGAAGAAGATCTGAACTGGGAAGTCACTGCATCTAAAGACTTAAGTTAAAGCTATGGACAACTAGATATGCTTCTTATGCATATAAACCTACTGGCATGTTCTTTTGCCAACTTTAAACATTTTTATTGGAAATTATAATTATTTAATATTTTAGTCTTAGCCTTGTTCCTTTATATAAATCTTACTTTGGTGAATTGCAACATGCCCATTCAGACTTTAGAGCCCTGATTGGGAATGTGTTTAAGCAGTATATGGTCAAAAGGGACTAGCAAGTTTTGACTTCTGGTTTTATTCCTAATATGTGTCTAAGAACAGATGATTTATGTAAGTAAGTCTATTTCAGGAATTATGAAGCAGATACATGGCTACCAAATATTTGACAAATGGTAGAGATAGGGACACCAATGGGTAGCAAAGATACCAGATGACACTGCCAACGGATCTTGTCCTGTCCCACATTCCGTTCTTTTCTCTGTAATAGTTTTCCTTATCCTCTTTCTCTTCTCCTTCTTCCAATATCTGAGAGACAGTTCTTCAGATAATATGCAGGAGATGTAACTCTGGTCCCTTCTCTAAATGCGAAACATAATCAGAACATGATGAAGCACACAGTAAGCAGCTACATTGTTCTTCAGACTCATTAGATTTTGAGGAAAAGAGCTGAGCTACAAAACAGACCATATACAGAGGCTAAACAAACAAACAAACAAAAAACCTGTAGAAGATGCTGATTTTTTAAAAATCCCAAACTGTCTCATATGCTAAAACTCACCTATGTTACATTTTCAGTCAAATCAGTTCCGTTGCTCAAAGTCATAGTCAGTGCTGTGTTTTGCCGTTAGAAATCAGAATGAAAAAGCTGTGGCTTTAAATCCTGAATAAGCCCCACTTGAGTCTTGTGGTTGGTTTGGGCTTTCTTTAGAATCAGCCCTACAGCACAGTATGATCTTAGTCTCTGGCCTAAAAGTTCTGCTTGGTGTCATATGAAGGTATTTATCATAAGAAAGGAAAATATAAAATGCCAGGCACAGAAAAACTTTCTCACTGGAGAAGTCTCCTCTTTCTATCTTCAAAGATAGTTTTCAAAAATCCTTTACAAATATGTAATGAGTAAAGACCTGCTACTCCCTGTACATGCTTATGTTCTCACAACTTCAAAAGTATCTCTGTACCTTTGCCTGGAGTCAAATTGTCAAAGGCACAATGACTCTAAGCCTTTGTAGCCTCCTTTGGTGTGTAAATGAACTCATTTTTTTCCTATATTCCATTATGTAGATTTAAGTTGTGGTTCTCTATGCATGTCAGGAAGGCTAAATCTTGTTTCAGTTTTCTCTAAGAGGTTATTCACAATTGACACAATTACCATAAATACAGTTTTCTGGTAACTATTTTACTGTTTTTAGAGGCATAATTTAATGCATCTATTCAAATGTTAAGATCCTTATTTTGCTTTGACCTTTTCCTCCTATAACAGGTAGGAGCTTAATTTTGGCTTCAGCTCTATCTATGTAACCTCTCCCAAAGTCAGGTGAATTGGTACATAAACATATATAATGCAGGATACAATTTAACATCCCAAAGAGGCGATATCACATGTGTACAATACAATTCTGTCTATAGATGTTTCATAGATTTCTAATCCCAATATTTAAACTGTAAGCGTAACATGAATTTAATATAGTTTCAATTAGCTTTCTTTTTTTAAGGGAAAACTTCAAACCCTCTTCTTTCTAGAGATTTTGTTACATCACCATTCAAGCTAGGATTAAAAAAATTATTTCTCAAGCAGATACAAAGTTAGACTCACCCATTTAAATATTTACTGTTTGGGTTTTTTTGTTTTGGTTTGGTTTTTTGTTTGTTTGGGTTGTTTTTTTTTTTGTTTTGTTTTGGTTTTTTTTACCAGGAGTATTGTTACAACATTAATTATAGCAAAAGATCCATGAGAGAGGCTGAATATGATGCCTGTCTGCCTGGGACAGCTACATGACTAGATGTCTCACTACATGCTATCACTTGGAACAGAACCACTACATACTCTGCTCTTAATTTGTGTCACAACCTATAAAGTTGCTGAAGGTAGTAGAGAGTGAATTCTGAGGATACAAGGTTTTCTCCTGCTTAAAAAAAAAAAAAAAAAAGGCTCAAAAAGCTTTTTTTTTCTTTTCATTTTTTTAATCTATAAATATATTTGATAAAATTATCACTTTAGTAAGAGTCATGTCAAGTCACAACTAAATACAAGCATTTTTTTTCATAGCAAGAGTAGCCTTGTTATCAGACACCCAAGCAGAAATAATCCATGTGAGATACATTTATCCTAAAATTCATCTCTTGTACCAGACATCGTAATTTTGTATTGATTACATAAAAGATGCCTAAAATGCTCTGGAGAATGTAATGCTCTACTCTGCTGTCAGTAAACCAGATGAAATTACAAGTTTCCAGATCAGTAACATCCAAAACTCTTCTTACCCAATCTACTCTTTCTTCCTTCGCCTTCCAGAAATGAGTGCAGCAGGGCCCAGAGACACACCTCCATGCCTATTCCCTTCATTACCTTCTCCACAACTGAGAAATCCATACGTTTTGTAATATAACTTTATTATATTTTGCCTGCAAGTTGCTCTTGAACCAGAGGTTTCCAGTGATTTGTTGTTTCTTCTTTTAGTGAATACAGAGCTCATATAAGAAAGATCATAAGGAAAACTTCGCTAGGTGTCTGTTACTCTGGAAAGAAGCGAATGTAGTAATGTTGGAAATTATGAGAAAACATCTACAAATATATGAGAATGCAATCTCAGAAAAGCCTTTTGGCTTTGCAAGATTAGCTACAAATATTGATGAGGCTTCAGCACACACTTAAAATTGAAATTAAATGTGCATTAAATGTGAATAAGCATATATTAGTGCATCAGGGTGGGAGGGCAACGTGCAATTTTGCCCGAGTTAATGAATTAAGATAATTTCGGCTATACAGGCAAAGCAATGATGAGGGCTAGGTTTTTGTCTTAAAAACCAATTATAATATCAGGAAGTTGCTTTTAAGAATATGTTTGCCTTCATTTAATTTGTTGCCAGGTACAGGCTAAAGCATTTCACACTTTGAAGTGCTAAAGGCAGTTTCACAAAAGAGATACAAACAACAAAGTTAGTTTTACAAGATGGTTGCTATCCACTCTCCAGTGTGTCATGCTAAGTGTAGAAAAACAGAAATAATACTGTCTTCAGAGTTTGTCAGAACTATAAAGTGACATTGGATCTCTTTTATAAAATTTATTTACTGTGGTAGTGCCTAGAGGTCAGGACTGCATTGGACTAATCACTCCCTGTAGCTATTAATAGTCTCTACACTGGAATGTTACAGTAGTTCTAACTTGTAAAGTTTCTTCGATTTCCTTAATACTTTAGAGAATAAAGTCCTCTCAGCAATAATTATAAACTTTAATGTTTTAGTAAAGTAAATATTAAACAATACAACTCTCCAAAAGTTAACATTGAAATGCTTGACAATATTTTTAGTACTTACCTGTGTTATTTATGTACATAAATCATGCGTTATGTTTTCTGCTTGCTGACTGGATTTCTTTTTGTGAGTAACCCAGACAAGAAGAAAAGAGGTTACTCCACTGTCCATTCTGCTGGAGATGGCCAGATCTGGTGGGCTTCAGGACCTATGAGCTTTCTCACCGGTCCCTGCCAGAGCCATTTGTCCTGGGATGCCTCTCCTCCCAGTGCTAGATGGCTGTGGTGGTCCCATGTCCCATTTGCAGGGAGGAGGGCAGCTAAGCCCGTGCTCCCCATAGGCACACACCTCTCCAACCCACCTTCATTCCTCTCTCTCCCCATCTTTGGTCCTTCCTCTAATCATCCCATTTATTAAATTCTTAGTTCTGCTCTCTCAAATCACCGCTCCTCCAAGCAGGACAGGCAGCAATAGTACCTCTCGCTTCTTGTACTTACAGTGATTTTGAGTCTATACTCAAGGCTCAGAAATCTTCATGTTCTGAAAGCAGAAATTGGTCTTTAAATAAATGCTCATCTATAAAATTTTAAAGTTTTAAAAATAAGGCTTCAGACCCTGAAATATAGGGGCCTAAATTTAAAACTAGACAAGTATCTTTGCAGGCCTAAGGCCCAAGATGTCTTTCATAATGTGACTTTTCCGTAGATATTGCAAACATGATGTAAAATTTCAACTGAAAATATCCATTCTTCTTTCTATAGTGCTGAGACACTCTAAGAGATGCTGAATGCAACACAATGTTTATTTACAAACATCAATTTGTAATCACTGATTCTCTGTATCTGCAGACTCAGACACTTTCCCCTTCATTCTTTCATTAAGCTGTTTAAATTTTCTTGGCATTTCTCAAATGTGAACACAGTTTTACCTTCCAGATGTTCCTTCTTTCCATGAAAATGCCCAGGTAGACAGATATGGCTTGCATCTTCTCTTGAAAATAGATGTATATCAGTTACATTGGAGCAATTCCAGTGTCAGACATATCCCACTGGAGGAGGCAGCTGTTTTCCAGGTGAAACTATTTAACTAGCAACAAAAAACACCTTACATTGCAGTTATGTGTTTGTTTTCTAGGCAAGAAATCTCATTTTCAGCCAATTCCATCTCTCTGTTTTTCTGTGTTTATATGAATAAGCAGGAAGGGAAACCTTTCCTCTTGTCCTGTAGGATGTCTGTAAAATATTGTGCAGAAGTCTGAATTCCTGGTCATGCAGGCACACAGGACATTAAAAATGGTTATCATTAATATTAAATCCCTGTTTTAAGGATTATAAAGGAATGGTGAAATGAAACTTGTTTTAGCAAGTCCCTAGAAAATTTCCTAGAACTTCTTCCCACCGTGTACTACTCATTTTCTCAGATACCTGGTGAACAGCCTGTAGTCCACTATGTAATATGGAGATCAACCTCTAACCTGAAAAACAACCAACAAACCACATAGTTTTGGGTTGTTTTTTTTTTTTTTTTTTAATTCAAAAGAATAGATATCAAAACAGACAAAAATATATGAAGTATGCTAAAAACATGGAGTGGTTGCAAAAGCCTGTGAAATCCTTGTTGTGTTCTGGTGTTCCTCTTTATTTTCTCAGTTCTCATCTCTGAATGTAAGCAATACCAAAGGTATGTACATTGTCTTTTAGAGTGTGCTTTATTTAAGTAAATATAAACTAAAGATGAAATACATCATTAATGTACTTTAGAATATTCTGTGCATTCTGCAAACAGAGAAATGGAGATGTTGAAGAGTCACGTTGACATAGCACTGAGGGATATGGTGTAGTTGGAAACTGTCAGAGTTAAGGTAATGGTTGGACTAGATGTTCTTCAAGGTCTTTTCCAACTTTAATTATTCTGTGATTCTGTGATTCTGTTACTAACTTGCTGATTCACTTTTGGTAGCAGAAACATTTCTTTATTTTGTGTTTCCAACTTGCTTAGATCATAGGGTGACAAAGTGGGGAGATAAGGAAATCATAAATTACTTTATTCTATATTTTGTTATAACCAACATTTAATGAAAAATTTTTAACATAGATATGAATAATGTGAACTTCCCAACACATGGACTATTAATTTTCAATAGATCTCTTGTACAAATACCATTTTCATGGCTTGTGCACTTCCAAAGTTATAATATTAATTTATTCTGTATAAAAGTAACCTACCCAAACTTCCACTATATGAATCTGCAAGTGCTTGAGCACTCTAACTCTTCTTAATCTATACTTCTTTCTGCAGAGAAGTAGCTCCTGACTAAAGGTGATGTGAATTGAAGTATCAGCTGGGACAGAACTACACTGCACATGATATAAATCCTGACAATATTTATCCATGACAAGTAGATCTTACACTTATAATTGCAGACTTGTTATCAACATTTTCAGCACTTGATCACAGAAATGGTGACTTTAACAAGCCCCTGATGTTTAAGGGTCTTCCAAGGCCATTTGTGTACTGGTTTTCTAGGGAATAATTCTCTCTGAGGAATTAATTCCCAAGGGACTCTGTCAGGTCGTAATCTGTAGCCAGGTCTGAGCATTTCTGGAAATGGAAGGAAGAAGATCTAACCTGTACCTGCCTATTCAGTGACAAAGAAAATGTTCCAGCTCTGTCTCACAACAGATATCTCATGAATGTCCCTTAAAAGTCAACAATACCCCTCCTGCCCTGATCAGCAGGATGGGCAGGAACGAACTGTTGATCTGGACTTGGAAACAGGTTCAGCTGTAAAGTAAGACTGATGTCTTATCTACATCTTATTTGCCTGGTTAGGTGGTGCAAACCTTTTGTTACAGTTCCTAGTGGTGGAGAACCATAAAGACACTTTATTTTGTTTCCACTTACCTGTTCAAAAGCAGCCTCACTGCACAGGTCCTGGGGAGCACACAGGATACTCTGCACTATGTAGTAGAGTTCTTTGAGAACATCATCCTATACAGTTTCTTTCACAGTTCCTATGTGGCAACTGGCCTAAGGCTTAAATAAAGCACTACCTTAAATAAAAAGCCAAGAAAAGTTATAGCAAGTGTAGTACAATGTATTATGGCCTACTTCTATTTCATGTTGTGAATGTTATTCATTAGTAGTCATTCAATTATTTTAGATACATTTTGTGTCTATTCTTGTCTTCCACCATAACACTTTAATAATATTCTGAATGTATTGTACTTTTGGGGGGATGAATTGTGTTAGTGAGTGAAAGATTATCAGCTACACAACCATAAGAATATAGTCAATGTAAGCTGCAAGGCTGAAATATTGACTATAATGTAAATGTTCATCTTCAATAAAAGTGAAAGTATGCATTTTTTATTTATTAACACTTCTATAATTACAACTGAAGCTGCACTCCGTTGATATAATAGAAAAGGAAATTAATAAAGAAAGGTTAGATGATGAATAGGTTTTTGACCAGAATATAGCAGCTGGCAAATTCTTGCAAAGATGTATACAGAATAACTAAGTAGCTCTCGAAAGCTTTCTTAAAAATTTAGAAAAAACTATCATCTTCTACATCTGCAGAGGACATCTCTATCTCTTTTCATTATACTGACAAATTTATGAGTTGAGACTACTGTATTAATATTAAATAAACCTCAGAGAATTGCTTTAAAGTTTCCTGAAACTAGAAAGTAGCAGTAGCTTTGGTACTCTCAAAATCCAAGATGGAAAGATTTTAAGAAACTTTTATACATGCTGAATGCGTATAAATGGCTTGAAAAGGTGGACAAAGAAGTTGACAACTACATCAGAGGGCCTATCGGATATTTAGCTTAAACGTTACACACTGTAGAGGAGCAATGAGCCAGAAGTCAGAACAGAAGATGTGGGTTCAGCTCTGTCTCCTGCCAGACTTCCAGTACAGCCTTCACTCTTCACTTAATTGGTCCCTCACTTCTTCTCCTTCAAATGAAAATAGTGTGGCCTTAAATCAGAGTGTGAGCTAGAGGGAAGATATATGCTAGAAGACTAGGAGCAAATAAATCTGGATTTGGGAATGTATAAAAATACCCAGACTAGAATTGCACATTTTGAATATGACTTGAGACCATGTGAAGGTTTAGTAAATAGGAAAACATGTTTATATGGACATGTTTGAGCATCACTAGAAGATTTGTGAATATAGCACAGGCAGTTTGGAAAGCAATACCAGGCTGAAAAGTGTTTTTTCAGCTGCTCTCTCTGTTTCATTGATATGGAACAAAAGGCTTTTTCTGTTGGATGAAAGACAGTGGGATGTAATCAGGACAAATATGTATAGATATTCTTTTCAGTCATCATTGTTGAACTTCAGGCACAGGTATGCAACTTTGTTCTCTTTCCCTATCATCATGAGAGTCAGGGAATGAAGCACAGAAGAGCTAAGGTTGGGGCAAGATGCTGGGATCATTACAGAGGTCCTGCAAGTGTCTGATGTTCATACAAGGCACTTGAGCTGGGTGGAAACTTCGTAGGACCTGCTGTTGCTGTGGGCTAGGAATATTGGATCTCCTACTATATGGATCTGCTTACAGGGACTGTGGGGAGGTGTTACAGCTTGCAAAGGAGAGCTGAATGGTTTTGCAATGACTCTGTGCATGTTTACAGAAGATGGTAAAGATTATTTGATTTAGAATATATGGAGGAAATAAGGAAACTCATTCCAACCAGGTCAAAATTTTTCCCTGGTGTAGCTCAGTTTCTGTTCCAGTTAGCAATAACAGCATGGAGGGGCCACCTCAAGATGGAGGCTTTTTTTTAACTCAGAATAAAATCTTTTAAACTTCACTGAAACAAGACTTCAACATTATGAATGCTTTTTGGATTGATTATGCCATTAAAAATGCAGAGAGGTTTTCTTATGTTCTAAGATGTACCCCTGAGTTTTGAGGGCTGCTCTGCTACTTATGTTAATTAGCCTTCCATAATCAAATAAGGTGGACCACTATTTTGTCCCAATCTAATATTTTAATATGGACACAGGAATTGAAAGAGGCTATGAATTTCCAAAAATTTATATAGAATGTAAGTAAATAGATGCCCCATCCCTGTGTAGGCCAGAGGTGACTAGAAACTCAGATGTTTCAGCACTTTTCTTCCATTTCTATGCCAGTGCTGATTAGAAAAATGTAATGAGAGTGAATTAAAATTAATTACAATTTTGCAAATTTCTATGGTTTGCATAATCATGTGTAGTTTGAATCTGTTCTCTAGAATTTGGAATCATATAGTTAAAAAATTTCACAAATGTCTCAGAGTAGAGATTATAATTAGTTCATGTATATTACAAACACATAGGTTTATCATTAATGTATTCTTCCTGTTTTGTGTTATATGCTTAGAAGCTTAAAGTAGGATAAATATTTTAGACATACTCCAATATACAGTTATATATTAAAAATATATCATTTTCTCTTTTAGATGTCTATGAATTCAGAGAAATTTTTTGTCTAACCTGCCACTGAATAAGTTTAAAAGGACTGTTAGCCTACAATTAAATCAAAGTCACAGAATGGTTTGGGTCTATTTTGCCAATTATCAGGACTAGCATAAAGGACACAGCCAGCATAAAAATGAACCAATAAACAAATTGTATTTGGTACAAAAGGGTCAGTACATGGATGAGCACTGGGGGTACAAACAAGTCAGTCAGATTATACATAACATCAATCCCCCTGACCCCAACACCACCACCACACAACCAACAATGGGTGGAAAAAATGGTGAAATGCAGTTTCCCATAGAAGGGATGAGAGACAACCAAGTCAACAAGCCAAACACATAAGACCAAGGAAGCCACATACTGAATCTCTACACAGCCCACATTTACAAAGGCCAGACCTGACTGGAGCCCAGTCCCAGGGAGGCAGGAGGTCCTTCCCTAACAGAGAACTCTGCACAGGGCCTCTACCTCACAGACAGACACTGCCCCTCCCTGCAGGTGGTCCCAGCTTTTATCCCTCAGTGGGACACCTGACCTTTGTTTACTTAATGGGGGACACCTGGGGCTCATTTACTCAATGGTTCTCCCTGCAAGGTCGGCTACACCCTGGAGGGAAGCTTAAAGGTAAACTCACCTCCCCTTTGTGAAGGGCTGTGGGAATCACCTATATGTGAACCTTAATTTGGTGCTTAGGGTTGAAACTCCAGCATTTCAGGGTCGGAAAGGACATTAAAGATCAGTTAGTTCCAACCCCCCTGCCATGGGCAGGGACACCTCCCACTAGCCCAGGATGCTCAAAGCCCCATCCAACCTGGCCTGGAACACTGCCAGGGAGGGCGCATCTACACCTTCTCTGGGCAACCTCTTCCAGTGTCTCACCACCCTCACAGCAAATAATTTCTTCCTTAAATCTAATCTAAATCTATCCTCTTCCAGTCTAAAGCTATTTCCTCTTATGACATGCCCTTATAAAATGTCCCTCTCCAGCTTTCTTGCAGGCACCCTTTAGGTACTGGAAGGCAGCTGTAAATTTTCCCTGGAGCCTTCTCTTCTCCGTGTTGAACAACCCCAGCTTTCTCAACCCGTCTTCATAAGGGAGGTGCTCCAACTCTCTGATTATCTTCACGGCCTCCTCTGGACCTGCTTGAGCAGGTCCATGTCCTTCTTATGCTGAGGACACCAGATCTGGACACAGTATTCCAGGTGGGATCTCACAAGGGTAGAGTAGAGAGACAGAATCACCTCCTGCAACCTGCTGGTCATGTTCCTCCTGATGCAGCCCAGGATATAGTTGGCTTTCTGGACTGCAAGCGCATTGCTGGCTCACAGTTTTCCATCCACTAATACTCCCAAGTCCTCCTCCCCAGGGCTGTTCTCAATCCACTCATTACCCAGCCTGTATTTGTGCTTGGGATTGCCCTGATCCATGTGTAGGACCTTGCACTTGGACTTGTTGAACTTCATGCAGTTTGCACGGGTCAACATCTAAAGCTTGTCCAGGTCCCTCTGGATGGCATCTCCCTTCCCTTCAGCATGTTGACAGCACCACACAGCTTGGTGTCATTAATAAACTTGCTGGGGTGCACTCAATTCACTGTCCATGTCTCCAACAAAGATGTTAAACAGCACTGGTCCCAATACTGATGCCTGAGGAACACCACTCGTCACTGCTTTCCATTTGGACATCGATCTGCACAGACCACAACTCTTTGAGTGCAACCATCCAACCAATTCCTTATCCATCAAATGGTCCATTCATCAAATCCATGTCTTTCAAATTTATAGACAAGGATATTGTGCAGGACAGTGTCAAATGCTTTGCACAAGTCCAGGTGAACGACATCAGTGTTTTGCTTATTGGGGATACCAATTAAACTCAGACACCAGATTGAAAAGAGCAGGCGTATTTTACTGGAAATAACTAAATAATGTCACAGAGTAATACGAAAACATACAGTAAGAAAAGACAGCATACTGCACTCAAACAAATAGGAAAATATAGGGTAATGCATCAAATCATTACTACCTGAGAGAGAATATTGATTAAGAAAGATCCATCACCACTTGCATATGTTACCGTCATCCAGACCCGCAGTGGCTGGGGAGCCCCAGTTACAGCGAGGGTTTGGAGAGCCTGTCCCAGTGAGTGGGAAATCCTACGCGGTGCGTCCATCCGTAGGTGAGGCTTCCAAAGTTGCTGTGAGTGTGTCCAGCCTTATATACCAAAAATCAGTCAGCCAGAATAGCTGGCACCTTTGTTTTCAGCAGAAATATCTCACATTAGGTTCCCCCCAGAGCCTGGCCAGGGCTCAAGGGAGAAGCTAAGGGAGTTTTCCTCCTTATCTAATTGGATTATGAGTAAGGTCACACATCAAGTCACAGGGCCAGACAACTGTGTCCATGACCCTGTTATCTTATCCACACACAAAGAAATATAAAGATACATTCAAGATAACTACATCTTCCATGCATATTTCATTAATGATTACATACTAAGCAGTTTTGGCTCAGGGCCTGTTGCTCAAGCTTCAATACACATCAGAATAGCTAGTTTGCTGTAACTTAGTATAATACCTATTAGCACAATGGTTATCAGTTATAAAATATACATGATTCATCTATAGGTCAACTCTGACTTGGACCAGTTGTCCAAGCCTTAGCATTTCACATCAGTTGCTCTTCCCTTATCCACCAACACTGTAATCCTGTCATAGAAGGCCACCAAATTCTTCAGGCATGATTTACACTTTGTGAAGCCATGTCATCAATCACCTCCTTAAATCTTTCATATGAATAATGTTCAAGATTAAGATGTCACTTCTCTAGTTTTTTAACAATTAAACCACGGATCAAAATTATTTTTTCCTTTCTAAGGCCTGAAACCTATACCAAAAATATCCTCCTCGCGTATTATAGAATTTATATGGATAAATACTTTCATTTTCAAGGAGGTAGGAAAAAAGCCATTTTAAATTTTATGATTCAGCAAATTAATTTTGACAGAAACTATGTTCACAACATTAGGAACTTGTTCTGTACTGACATTGGCAATTTTGTGCTTAGCAAAAAAAAAGCTTTAAAATTATGTCACTTGCTTTATGTGGAAATCATTAATACAGAATGTGACATATACTTGAAAAAAGAATTAATTTGGGAATTGGATTTACTGTGTCAGGTGGGAAAATAAGCTAGCATCTTTTGTAGGAATGAGAAAAATCTTGAGCTACATTCACCAGTTGATAATTCTGCCAATTCTTTCTCTGTAAATTACAAAAGTTATATGATGTCATTATTATACATCATAAAAGACTAAGCAAAGAAAATATCCTGCCCATATAATAACACTAATATAATACCCTCAAAAAAATTTTACTTTGTCTTGCACTTCTTGGTATCTTCAATGCATATTTCCATGGCTATCATACAATTTACATGACATTTCAAGTTAAGAGTTGATGTAGGAATTGTGACTTCATGCATAGTTTGGAAATAAATAACATTTTTACGTTGACACATCAAAGCATTGCTTTTCATGCACTATTTTTGCAAGAAAAGAGTCATAGTTGACCCCCAAAAGCTAAATTTTGATTCCATAGTTTCTTAGAACAAGTAGCAGTGGAGAGGTATGGAACTGTACTCACCTGTGCACACCTTTTAATCCTGACTTGCCCATAATTGCAAGTTTTATTTTATATGCCACATCGATATCTCAGTGCCTAGTGAGGGGTATTTCTAGGAATTATTAAAAAGAATGATTTAATTTCTGGAGTTACATAAAGTAACCAGGTAACAACCTCTTGGCATTTATCACTAGGATAAATTAGAGACCACTCAGAATCTCATATCTGTGTGGTCATCTGAGGTCTTTATTATTTTATCATCTCATCTACTCTGCAGAGATCTGAAGAGGTGTAATAGGAAGATTTAAATGTAGGTCGATCTCCAGTCCCTTATAATAGATAAGGAGGGTTTGGGACTTGGTTTCCAAGTCACAGAAGCAAGAGTCCCTAAACCAATCTAGTGGTTCATTGTGCTATTGAGCAACTCTTCTTCGTCCAGAATGTGGGAGTGTGAAAATTAGCAATATTAAAAGTCCTCCAGACTTCAGGATGGATACAAGATAGACTCACTAATAGTCTCATTTGCTGATAATTTACTTGTGGATAAAAGTCAAGTATCACTAGCAATTTCTAAAATCTGGTCACAACCTTGTTCTACTGACAAGTGGTGATTGATTTGGGCTGACTGGAGGAAGGATACAGAGAATGGATATGATTATTGAAGTGATTTTGTCTTTTCCTCAAGTAACCTTCAAGGAATCCTATATCTTCTTGGTTTTCCTTCTTTTCGGTGTGTAGATGAAGTGCCATAAAAATATCTGCATAGGGAGGAAAAGAGAAAAGAAAACAAGATACCTATGACTCTATACCTGTACATGAATACTATGTAGAGATCTTTCCTCATCAAACTTGAATTGACAAGTTTTTCACACATTCCAAAACTTAACCAGGGTATAATCTTGAATAAAATGGTTTAAGACCTGGCTAAGGGATGGTAGCTTGTTTAGGAATGACTGTGGGTAGGGGCAGGCACAGGGACTTTTTCCTACTTGCTCAAAGATTTTGCTACTTAGAATGGGTCTCAGTAGTCTCAGAAATATCCCATTTTCTCCAGATTACTTAATACTCATTTGAAATAATTTTTTCTTCTAAAATGTGATTATCTGGCATAAGGTTCTATTAAGGAAACCTTTGTAAGTTAATGTAAAGATTTCCCAGTTCTTGAGAATCTCAGGACACATTTTAGATGACAGATGTATTGTGAATATGTACCCTCAACAAAGATCAACTGTTCTTACATGAAAGCATATCCTATGTCTCAGCTGCCCATAGAGATCACACCTATTTCCAAATAAAGATCAGACATGACTGATAATATTAATTTAGTCCATCAAGGTTAAAACTCAACTTCACATTGCCATTTTTGATATCAGTGCTGCAAAAAGAAAATGATAAAACACACCATTAACTTTTACCTAAACACTGAATTCTATTCCTGAATGTCAGTTAAAGAGCCTTCTCATACTCTAAAACTGAATGGATGTTTTCCAAAGGATTCTTTCAGACCAAAAAAGAGGAAAAGAAAAAACAAATCACAAACCAAAACTTTCAGAGGAACTGTCTCTATCATGACTGCCACTGCTTCCTAGAATGCTTTTCTTGTGGGAACATACAGTGAAAGAGAATAATATGTCAGAAACCATTCTGAGGGTATTGATATTTCCATGGTCCCATAAGTTTCAAAGTAAGCCTCAGAAAGCCTTGTTTCGCTAGTATTTTAGGTGCCTATGTAGTGGAATTGCCTTTAGCTATTCTGTAACTATACAGATGGAGTACTATCATATTTATTAGAAAATAACTTCCTAACAGAAGATAGATCTTGGTTCATCTGTTCCTGTTTACTATAGCTAACTAGTATATCTCATTAAATTGGTTGTAGTACTTTGCAAGTCACATAATAGTTTTCTTCACTGGATCCCTTTGTCTTCTGTCTCCCAGACAGCATGGCCTGTAATGAAGTTTCATAGTAAATTGTCATTTAACAGATGAGATATATCAGTGACACAGATGACTGAATTGCCATGACCACTTGTTTTAGTTTTTCTCTTTTGTCAGATGAAGAATTTTATCTCTCCACTTTTTAGCAAAGTCTTTTCAACATATAAATATATATTTATATTTACTGCATAACCCTTACTATAGAATATATAGTATGGAATACTTTCTGTATTCTAGTTGGCTAAAAATGCCTTTTTCTTCTGTTTCTGGTAAGACAGCTGGGACCAAGTCTCTTCAATATGACATGCATATATACTTTCAAACTATGCATGAGGTGATCTCCATATCTAAGTTCTGTAATGATTGGATAGCTCCATATGGAAGACTTGGCAGATTTGTGATGTGAGACACTGCTTGCAACCATAAGTTGTGGAGAGCAGAATGAATTATTGCTAGAACTACTTTTTTAGTCTGTAGATAACAGTCCATTAAGACATGTAAAATTGGTCATACTTCCACTGTCAGGTTAGCTTGGAATAAATGAAATCAAACAAATAATCTTATTAATCAGTCCTAGATACATATATTTGAGAGATAATGGTAGTTCCACCAGAGGCAGCTGAAATGCTGGGGTTTCAACCCCAAGCCCCAAATTAAGGTTGACATATGGGTGATTCCCACAGCCCTTCCCAAAGGGGGGGTCAGTTTACCTTTAAGCTTCCCTCCAGGGTGCGGCAGCCTTGCAGGGAAAGCCATTGGGTAAATGAGCCCCAGGTGTCTGCATTAAGTAACCAAAGGTCAGGTGTCCAGCTGAGGGATAAAAGCTGGGACCCCTTGCAGGCAGGGGCAGTGTCTGTCTGTGAGGTGGATGTGCTTTGTGGAGGTCCTTGCTGGGGAAGGACCTCCTGCCTCACTGGGACTGGGCTCCAGTCAGGTCTGGCCTTTGTAAATGTGGGCTGTGTATAGATTCAGTATGTGGCTTCCTTGGTCTTATGTATTAGGGCTTGTTGACTCTCCCATCCCTTCTATAGGAAACTGCATTTCACCATTTATTCCACTCATTGTTGGTTGTGTGGTGTTGTTGTTGGGGTCAGTGGGATTCATGTTCATTATGTATAATTTAACTGACTTGTTTGTCCCCCAGTGCTCATCCATGTACTGACCCTTTTGTATGAAACACAATTTGGTTATTGGTTCATCTTTATGCTGGCTGAGTCCTTTATGCTTGGCCTAACAATTAGCAAAACAGAAGCATAGATCTGGAGTTGTCTTTATGCTGCCCTACTCGTCTAGAGTGAGGACAGAGATATTTGTAACCTACTGTTTATTCTAGTGACTTTCAATATTTATTATGACTATCATTATTTTACAGATGGGAACAGAGGTTTTTTCCTTTTTCCATGTCAAGAAAAAAACCTCAGTTTCTCTTTAATCCCCTCTGAAGATTTCAGGGATATGTAGAGTTGAATTTCCAAGAACAAGTAACAAGAGGAACACATACAGTGCTCTTGCTTCAGAAGGTTTCATATTGTTTAAAGATAAATGACAACCATTTTCCTCCAGCCTTCATTTTGACATTTTAAAAGATAAGATGTACCCCTCAGCTTATATCAACTCAAAAGTACATCTAAATATCCCTTTGGCATCTCTTTTTCAACTGTCAGATTTCTAAGGTGAACAGGAAGGTAAAACTTTTTACTGTTTTAGAGCATCAATTTGATTCCAAAGAAGGGAAGATATTAACACCAATCAGTAAACAAATTCAGGTGGGGAACCAAATAAATAATGGATTTTTCAGGGTGCTGATAGTTTAGGTTTGGGTGTTACAAATTCAGTTGCATTCTATCTCATCTGCATACTGAGAAGCTGCAGATGAAGCATTAGATTTTTTTCAACAAATCTCAGCATTTCTAAAAGAAAATGTAGAAAACATATCAAACTGAAGAGGTATTTCAAAGAGAAAAATCTAAATGTCCAACTTCCAGATCATGAAAAGGCAAAGTCTACTGCCTCTTGGAAATGGAGAAGCTCAATGTGCCTTTGACATGCTTGGTCACTGCTTTAAACTGCATTAAATGACACTTCTTGTTCTTATCAACTGTACTTCCTGCAGTTTTGATTTTATAGAAGTAATTTATTGTGTTGATTATTGTTAACCCCTGTGGTCTGCTATGTTCCCAAGAAATTACTACACAAAATGATATAGCTGTAAGTAAAAATGATCTATAAAATTTCCCAGTAAAACCTGTTATCGTTTAAACCTGGTCCTTAGGGCTTCCCTTACTTTTCTTTCTAAAGTTGTTTCACATATGAATTATTGCAAAGATGTCTGCAATACAATCAGCCATATAAGACTATTTAAGCAGGCTCAACACAAAGGTCTTTTAACTGCTACCTAACCACTAATCCCTTCCGTGTCTGTTGTACTTGAATATTCAAAATAATGTGTAAAAGTTCTTTGAAATACATGCACACACAAGAAACAACCATACACAGAGAGAAAGTTAAAGGCTGTATGGGCATAATGTTCTTTAGAAGCAATTTTGGAATGAAGTTAAGGCATTTTTTACACTTGCAAAAGCATATGAGACAATTTTTCCTCTTCTTAATTTGAAGTATTGACCAATGTTCTACTAGTCTATGAAATTCAAACATGTAAGGAAAGATGGAAATTTGGCTCCACATCACTGAAGTATAACTTTTCAAGTTATTTAGGACTCCTTGCATGAATTTTCAATGAGATATGTGCTCCTAGATCCTACAGACATCTGCTGACCTAACAGCTCTCTGAAGTCAACAGTTAGTACATTAGCTGAGAGGAGTTAACTTATTTTACTGCTGATCATATTTTAAAATACAGTGTAATTGGGATATGACTAAAACTGGATTCCACTTCCCCTCCTTGAAGTTCTGTACAAATAGGTAGAATTCTTCTTTTTCACATGTAATTTATCTAATAATACAGTTCATACCTTGGCCTATTCAAGAACAAGGAATAGCTAGTATTAATATTTATTCAACAGGATCCAAAGATGCATTACCCAAAATGCAGATGTTGCCTCTATTAGGTTCACAAGCATCAACATTTTTTTTTTTGTGGTGGTGGTGCCAGGGAGTGTTTGAGATTTTTGCTTCCACTCTTCCCTTCAGGGGAAATCTATCTGGAGTAAAGAGACCTTTCTTCAGTTATATATCCTTTTCAAAATTTTCTGAAGGTCTTTTTCCTCCTTTACATTTGTTGCTAGAGTAAATTGAATTTCCTGACTATAGAAGACTTCCTTCCCTAGTATCCCATTTGATACTCTAGTTTTCTAGACAAACCATCTTAAATCGCTACTACTTGGATTTCTCCCCTTAATCAGGAGGGCTTTTGAGAGTCCAGGTTGCCCTCAGGGGATTCGATCCATCATTTGAATCTGCATGGCAAGGAGTTATCCACATCTGCCATCTTGTTACACGAGATACTTTTGTGTCTGTAAGAGATTGGTTGTATCTTTAAAATAATCTTTGTAGCTGTCCTCAGACAAAACAAAATCAGATCTGTGCATTCAAATTATTGTAGCTAGATGGAAAATGGGTTTGGAAGTATTTTGATTTGAAATTCTTGGATTATGATAAACTGCTGTGCTTCAGCTGTTTAATTATTTCAAAAAGTGATATATACCATGTGTACAATGCATTTATATAAGAAAAAGCAACATATAGTAAGAAACTTATTTTAGAACGTTGGATCTTAGCTTTTGAGTTTTCCATATTTCATTTATTTGTCACTAGCACTTCACAGCAGGTTCTGAAAAATCGTACTATGTGCAAAAAAAAAATCCTGCCATTCATTTTCTATTTCTCCTTTTTATTATAAAAGCCATTTGCATAAAAATAGTAAACTTGTTTCTTAAAAGTTCTTGCTGCTCCCTCCCATTTAGAATCATCATAATACAATAGATTGACATGGAAATAGTTGTCATGTCAGAATGGAAGAATTATGACTGTGACTAGGGTATAAGCAGCAGGTTCTCAAAATGAAAAGATTCTGTTTCCATACAAGTAGCATTGCAAATAAAAAGCAAAAGGGAAGCAATAACAGAAACAAAATATTGTTAAAAGAGGATTTTTCTTTCACTTTGATATTTATTTGGCATTATTTGACAAAAATAAGATCAGCAAGAACATGAGAACAACCACCATGTTAGAGAATTGGTCCAGCTGCTGCATTATCTCGTCTTCAGCAGCAGCCACTGGCTGAGGAAAAAACTATCAGCTCAGACATTAAATGCTTATCCCCTGCCCTGCCAGAATACTTGCTCAACATTTAGGGATACAAAATAAAGGAAATTCCTGAGTCAGAGATTATGTCTTAGTATTCAAAAGTCCTTTTTTCTTTCATGCAGTTGCCCAGTCCTTATCAGAATATGGCTGTACATGATTGGAAAGTAATTTTATGATCGTAGAGTTATGGAGGTTTTCTAATTAGTTATAATAGTTAAACTATTTTCTTCAGAGATTCTTTGTTGGTTTTTTTTGTTTGTTTTTTGGTTTTTTTACTACATAGCATATGGTAGTGTACTGTACCTGTATTGTTTGCATGACAAGGTTTTGTTAGTGGGGGAGGCTACATGGGTGGCTTCTGTGAGAACCTGCTAGAAGCATCCCCTGTGCCTGATGGAGCTAATGCCAGCTGGCTCTGAGTTGGACCTCCTGCTGCCCAAGGCCAAGCCCAGCAGTGACCATGGTAGCACCTCTGTGATAATGTATTTAGGGGGTGAAAAAAAAACCCTGCAGAACCGCAACCAGAAAGAAGAGTGGGAATGTATTAGAGAAACAACTCTGCAGCCACCAGTGTGAGTGCAGAAGGAGGGCAGGAGGTGCTCCAGGCGCCAGAGCAGAGGTTCCCCCGCAGCCCGCGGTGCAGCCCATGGGGAGGCAGCTGTGCCCTGCAGCCCACGGGGGTTGGCAGTGGAGCAGATCTCCACCTGCAGCCCGGGGAGGGCCCCACGCTGGAGCAGGTGGATGTGCCCGGAGGAGCCTGTGACCCCGTGGGAAGCCCACGCTGGAGCAGGCTCCTGGCAGGGCCTGTGGGCACATGGGGGACACATGCTGGATCAGTCTGTTCCTGAAGGACTGCAGCCTGTGAGAGGGACACATGCTGGAGCAGTTTGTGAAGAACTGCAGCCCATGAGAAAGACACATTGCTGAAGGACTGTCTCCCATGGGAGGATCCCATATTGAAGCAGGGAAACAGCATGAAGAGTCCTCCCCCTGAGGAGGAAGGAGCAGCATAAACAGTATGTGTGATGAACTGACCGCAACCCCTATTCCGCCTGCACTGCTCAGGGAGAGTTACAGAAATTGGAGGTAAAGTTAAGCCCAGGAAGTAGGGAGGGTGTGTGGGGGTGTTTTTAAGATTTGGTTTTATTTCTCATTATCCTACTCTGATTTCATTGGTAATAAATTCAACTAATTTCCCCAAACTGAGTCTGTTTTGCCAGCGACAGTAATTGGTGAATGATGTCTCTGTCCTTATCTCGACCCACAAGCCTTTTGTTATATTTTCCCTCTTCTGTCCACTTGAGGAGGGGAGCAGTTTGGTGGGCATCTGACATCCAGCCAGGGTCAACCAACCACAGTATCCTAAGAAACAGTGATTATTACAATCCCAAAATATATATCACACCTTAGAATACAGCATTAATAACTTCTAGTTTTCACCTCAGTATTTATTAGTAGTAGCGCTGCTATTAATATTATTTACTGATGTTGTATTAAGTACTCATTTTCTTTGAAGTAGATAATGAAATGGCTTGATAGGATGTGTCTTTTATTCTACAAACTTCTTATTGAAATCAATGAGATCAAAAGAATGGTGTACATAATTTCTTAGAGAATGCATGGAAAAGATTAATACGATTTACTTCTTTAAATTATCAGATGCTGTCGATGAAAAATAAAACCAATACAGATATAATAACAGAAAAGGAAATTAAAAAAGTGCACAGCATCATATGTAATTATAAGTGCTTTTCTGAATTCAGTTGTTCAGTTAATTTTCATGCACCATCCTCTCCATACTCCATAATCTCTATTATATTTCTTTTGTCATGTAGAATTGGTTGCTGTATAATCTCCAACCCTATTTTCCACATTTCATAAAGAATATTACATTTTTATAACTATCATTCACCAATAAATCTGCAAATGTTCCCTCACAGACAATCTCAGTCACAACTTTCTAAGCCTTTGGTCCTCAGAAAGACTACCTTTTCATTTTGAGAAGTTTGCCAATACATGCATGATATGTATTGAGAGGGTTTTTTCTCTCTGCACTTTAATTACATAAACTATAGAGCAACACTTCAGGACTCTCTGCAATGAATTTAGAAGTCTGTAAATTCTGGTTTCAGTTGTGAAACTCCTTTTATATATTATTCCCTTTTAGTTATTCCAGTTACATTCATTCGTACGTATGGGCATGTAATATGATACAAAAGAAAAGAAATAGCTGAATGTCAGCCATCTCAAGAGATTTATGTTGCAGCTATAAATAAATTAGCTTTCCTAAAAATTGTCACATTTCTGCTCAACAGCTTGCAGAAGCTCCTTCATGCTTAGAAGACCTACACTAGGTGCCCGTCATGTATTTCTGGGCTGAACTGTAGATCGCTGTCCTACTCAGAGTCTGTTGCAGATAATGATGAGGGAGAGGAGCTTTCAAAGACAAACTGAATTTGCCAACTTGTCTTTCCCTGCTTCCATCTCTTTTTTTCTCAGTGTTAGGAAGAGTCTTGACTTTATAACCCATAGAAAACATGATCCATATTAGTGGATCTACCTAGCTTCCTAACCTATTGAATGTTACCAAGATTACAGATCCTCCATAGTAAGTGATTTTAAATCCACTGTAATCATATTCTTTAGCAGCACTTGTAGGAGAGCAAAAGGTTTTTCCCAGCTGAATTCCTCTTGCTTTTTATTTTCTGTGCTGTTCTGCATTCTGTTACTCATCATCCAGTACCTGTATCTCCTGGCCTCTGGTGCTAGCCAGATAAGATGATGTTCTCTGTTCAGGTGTGTACAGTGGTTTCTAAGGGTCTCTCTTTGCTCAGCATTTCATTTCCACATAAATGTATAAAGGAGACCAAAAACTTGAGTCCAGTGAAGGGTTTTCAGCTCCATGTGCCTATGGAAGTCTTAGGAAATTGGCTACATATTTATGACGAAGGAAAAGCTTTCTGGACAAAAGTCAGCAGAGCGCATCAGGAAAGCATATTGTTACTGGTATCTTATTGCAAGCTACTATTAACCACAGCAGAAATTCTGTCTTCTACTTTCCATTTGTATAAACCAAGACTGCAGAGACATGAAAAGAGGCGGATGCCACAGTCAGGCATAAGTATCCCCTGAACAACAGGCATAGATATAGTCTTTGCCTGAGGTAGAAAGCATTTTCGCCATGTGAGAAAAGGGTGATTACTGAGAGAGATGCAGAAGTTTGTGAACTTGCTAAGGGTGATGTGGTGGGCCTGGAAAAATGTAGAATATTATCATATATACATATTGCCCAGTCTTTCACTGAAGGGTTCTAATGCCTTGTCCTCTTTTCCCTGCAATACCCTCCTTACTGTAGGCTGGGACTCCTGCCTGCATGATCGCAACAGTCGTGGATTTATAAGGTCACCAGGTTAAAGCCCAAGGCTCAAGCTGGTGCTTAGCATACAGTGTTGATTTATACAGTCATGCTTTCTCTTTTCTACTCTCTTAATTAGTATTTAAATATTCCAAGTGAAGTGGAATAGGTCGAACAGGAGCCATTAATGATCTGAATCCGGAATACTCTGTAGCCTATTTATTGGAGTGTTCGTCTGGGGAGTGGAACAGACAAGTCAAAACCTTCCAGCTCTTTCATTTAGAGCAGACTGCACGGAGGCTTCTCACATCCCAACTGAATTGCCCTAGCAACAATATTATTTTTTTTTTTAGCATGACTAGCTCTCTGTTTTAAATATGCCCAGCTTTAAAAAGGCATTGCACATTAAATATTTTTTTTTTTTTTTACTATTGACAGAGCAAGGACTGTTACACATTAAATAACTATGGAATAACATAAATACAGAAAATTACTATTTTACATTTGAATGAGTCTGAATGGAGAAGGGGTATTTTTTGTTTTGGTTTGGATTTTTTGTTTGGTTTTGTTTTTCTTCTGAGGTAGTGAAAGTTATAGCTGCTAAACTGTAAAATCATCTGGCCACCCTTAACCATGGACTACTATACTTATTATGCCTTAAGGAGAGCTCAACTCACAAATACAAAGGATATTTTGTCTAAACTGCCAGGACTACAAGCTCACTCTGGACTCTGAAAATCACACAGTGTTCTCCTCAAAGTTGTCACCAATTGTCAAGGTTTATTTATACTTACGAGACCCTGTAGGTCTTCAGATTGTATCCTAAGTGACAACTCTGAAACCAGAGGAATAGTAAGAATCTCAGAGTTTTAGCTGTTTGGAATTTAGCAAATCAATCTGTTGATATAAAGGTGACATTTGTGACCTGATGGGATAGTTCTGTGTGCATGAGAAATTGTGATGTTGAGTCAGAGGTAAATATCCCCAGAGTAATCTTTTTATAGAAATATATATATAACTTTTTTAACGTTCCCATCCTCATTGAAAATCAATAGCAATCACAACCCGAAGTGCCAGGAGGTGCTAGCAGACATTTGGTGGTGGATTAAAATTGGATGGCTGAAATTGTAACAGCCTTCAGTTTCACCCTCCACTCCTTTGATGGATGTTGCCTCCTCCAAAACAGGGACAACTGAGTTGCTCATGAATCTTCTGCTCATGAATCATCTAAAGTAAACTGACTTGGATTCTGGTTGGCTGTAGTAGAGACAGTGAAATTTGTCTTGGGAGAGAATGTGTATTATATGGGTGGCAAGGAAGCCTGAAGTTCAGGAGTCTGATTTTAACCTGTTGCTTACTGGCCCCTGACAATCTAAAACTCAATAGGCTCCATCAGGTGATTTCAAAGCAACAAAAATGCCTTTCTTACTCCCCCTCTGGACACCTGAAGTCCCACTGACCTTTTGAGCAGGAGCTCTGCGTAACTTTGGCACATTTCTAAGAAGAAGGAGAATTGGTGTTGGCTGAACTGATGGAAACATTGCCCATGTGTAGATCCCCTCTAACTCTACTGGTCTAGCTGTCTAAATAGCATCACTGCAGGTTTGGAGAGGATGGTAGCACTGGTAGGACATGGACAGAAATGCACACAACACCTGGGCACTGCAAAGCAAGGAACAGGCAGGGAAAAGCATAAGGATATTACCATGGGTACTGCAGTAACAGAATGGTTGTAGGGAGAAAGGCAATCATCTTGGTGTTATTGCCTCTTCTTTTTGGAGTCATGAAATTACGGTGATATCAATACACAATCCACCCCATGTGACATTATGTAGTAGCAAACAATGTCTTCCTCAGGAGTCCTCAGCTAAACTCCTTCAGACAATTTAGATTATATTAGTATCTAGGCACATAAAAATCTAATTTCTATTTTCAGTGGTTTAGGACATCCTGTCTGGGTTTGTTCAGAAGTTACTGTCCGGTAGATGATGCTGCCAATACTATGAGGATGTGTCTGATATCATAAAACATCTATAACAACACTGGAGACCTTTTACAGAGTGACAGAATCATTCAGGTTGGAAAAGACCCTTGGGATCATCGAGTCCAACCGTCAGCCTTATTTTGCAAAGTTCTCCCCTACACCACATCCCCCAACATCTCATCCAAACGACCCTTAAGCACATCCAGGGATGGTGACTCCACCACCTCCCCGGGCAGCCTATTCCACTGTCTGACCACTCTGTCTGTGAAAATTTTTTTCCTAATGTCCAGTCTAAACCTCCCCTGTTGCAGTTTACAGCCATTCCCTCTTGTTCTATTGCTAACTACCTGTGAGAAGAGACCAACAATGTCCTTTCAGGTAGATGTAGAATGATGAGATCTCCCCTTAGCCTTCTCCTCCTCAAACTAAACAGTCCCAGCTCCTTCAATAGATTATGTCCTGGTTCAACTAGGATAGGGTTAGGTTTCCCCAGTAGAGAGAGAGGGGGAAGATATCTCCAGCCAGGTTATTCATACCATGCTGACATCAGGTCTAGGGGCGGGAAACTTTGATTTTACTTTCTCTTTGGCTTTTTGGTGGCGGGACCCATGCGTCGGTTTCGTTCCCTGACCCTTTGCGGTATTTCTCTGTATATCGTTTGTCTTGTTCACTGTTATTGCTGTTTATTGTTGTTATCGTTGCCACTGTTGTTCTTCAGATTTTTATCACATTGTTGTATTAAATTTCTTCTTATTTTAACCTGGGTTTGTGCCTCACTGCCAGCCCGACCACTGCCAGTCCTGGCAGGGCTTAAACCACCACAATCTTCATAGGATTTGTTCTCCAGGCCCTTCACCAGCTTCGTTGCCCTCCTTGCACTTGCTCCAGCACCTCGATATCTCTCATACTGAAATGCCCCAAACTGGACACAACACTCCAGGTGTGGCCTCACCAGTGCAGAGTACAGGGGGACTATCACCTCCCTACTTCTGCAGGTCACACTGTTTCTAATAGTACAAGCCAGGATGCCATTGGCTTTCTTGGCCATCCCGGCACACTGCTGGCTCATGTTCAGCTGCTTGTCAGTTAGAGCCCCCAGATCCTTCTCTTCCAGACAGCTCTCCAGCCACAGCTCCCCAAGCCTGTAGCCATGGTTGTTGTGGCCCAAGTGCAGGACCTGGCACTTGCCTTGTTGAAGCTCATCCTGTTAACGCTGGCCCACCGATCCAATCTATCCAAGTCTCTCTGTAGAGCCTCCCCATCCTCATGCAGATAGACACTCCTGCTTAGCTTGGTGTCATCTGAGAACTTACTGATGATACATCTATGTCCTTATCAAGATCATCAATAAAGATGTTAAACAGAAATGGTCCCAGCACCAAGCCCTGAGGAACACCACTTGTGACTGGCCACCAGCTGGATTTAATGCCACTGACCACCAGTCTCTGGAACCATCCATCCAGCCAGTGCATGATCCAGGCCACGGACAGCTAGTTTTTCTATGAGAATTCTATGGGGAACTGTGTCACATGCTTTTCAAAAATCCAGGTAGACAATATCCACAGGTTTTCCCTTGTCCAACAGTCAGGTCATCTTGTCATAGAAGGAGATCAGGTTTGTCAGGCAGGACCTGCCTTTCATAAACCCGTGCTGACTGGGACTGATCCCCTTGTTGTCCATTATATGACTTTTAATGGCACCTGAGATGACCTGCTCCATCACCTTCCCTGGCACCGAGGTCAGACTGACAGGTCTATAGTTTCCTGGATCCTCCTTTCTGCCTCTCTAGCATGTCACATCTGCCACCCTCCAGTCTAATGGACCTCCCCAGTTAGCCATGACTTCAGCGGCTTGGCGAGCACATCTGCCAACTCCCTCAGCACCCTTGGGTGTAACCCATCCAGTCCCACAGACTTGTGTGCATCCAAGCAGTGCAGCAGGTCTCTGACCACCTCCTCTTCAACTGTGCTGACCTCATTCTGCTCCCCCTCCCCATGTCCCATCTCCTGAGGCTGGTGTCCAGGGAACAGCCAGTTCCAATGCTAAAGACTGAGACAATATAAGCATTGAGCACCTCAGCCTTAGTTACCATGTTTACCTCTGCATCTCTCCTTTTGTTGTTAATGAATTTATAGAAACATTTTTTATTATCTTTAACAGCTGTAGCCAGGTTGAGCTCTAGGTGTGCTTTGGCTCAACCTGGCTACAGCTGTTGAAGATAATAAGATGGCACCTGAATCATACTGCAAGCACCTGCATGGGAAACTTCTAACAGTATAACAGCATTTTTCTTAGCTTGACTTCCAGTCAAATTTGAGTCAATAACTGTTCACTCTCACTTCAATGAACGTTACAGTGGTGATTTTATTGTGTAACATTCTGAGTTTTTAAGGGGAAATCTGACTCAGCTATATCAGCAGCCAAAAGCACGCAATAGATAACCTTCTAACGTATTTGAGCTTTGTCTCTGCAGCATTGCTCAGGTTGATAAATTGTGGGAAACTATTTTCTTCACCAAAGGAGCCACATAGTAGCCTGAATTTGAAAAGTTAGGTATACTAAGTAGGAAGGAACTATTTTCACATAGCAACAAACCTACAGGAATGATCCTTTGCATGGTAATTATATGTATGTCTATATCTATATACACACATAATGTTTTAATTGCTTGTATTATAACTGTGCAAATATCTGTCATTAGTATGTCCTTGGAGATATGCTGTGGTACTAATCAGATTTGTCAAGATGAGACAGTATCTTTCTATTCTCTCTTACGCATCATAAACTCTGACTGATATCCCCAGGGGAAAAAATGAGTAATATGTCATTTATGACTTGTTGCATGCACAAATTATTTGCATTTTGAATGTAGTAGGATAACAAAATGCTATTGATTTTGAATTTGACTTTAGGAAGCTGATCTTTATTGCTAGTTATTACTTGGCAGATTTTTCCTCCTACTGTGAAATATTTGATATAAAATTTATGTTTGGAGAAATGTAAATTTTGATGTTTTTATAATATTAAAAGAAAGTGTATAAATTCTATCCTACAGGATATACATTATTCATAAGCAGAAGAAACATTCTATAAATAAGACTCAATTTCAAATAAGTAACAAAAACATGTAATATGCCAATCTTTTCTGCTTATACAGCACTGCTCTATAGCAGAGCAGCTTTTCAGGGTTTGAAGCAAGGCACTGATCAGTGTCAGGATGCTTGTGCAGAAGCAAGTTTAAAAGGTAGAGCTACAGGAAGTACACAAAAATGCAATACACTACATAACAAAAGAAATAAAGAATGTTTAAGGGTATGAATCTGAACACCCTATGGATATGAGAGATTAAGAATTAGGGAAGTTCTGAAACCATTATTGTCCTTCCCAGCTCTACAGATATGTGTGAGATACATAAAGGTCATTTCAGTATCACTTTAGAGTATTGATCTCACTTTCTACAGAAAAAGGAATGAAACCAATATTCCTTAGTATAAGGATTGGAAGACCTGTTATACCATATTTTTTTTTTTTTTTAGGGATAAATATATGTACCTATGGGTAATATCAAGGATTTAACCCTTTCTTCATTTATATCTTTAAGGATCTCAGTTTAATGATTTTCAAATAGAGGTTACATATGTGTTGTAATGGCAAATATCTGAAAGTCTTCAACAACATTGTACCTTAGCTCTAGTCATAGTTTCCAAATGCATGTTTGCATTTTCCATGTGAAAAGTGAAACTAAATTTGTTTACCTTTGTATAAAGCAGCTCCGTCACTTTCCTTACTTATGTCATCCTAGAAAATTATCAGTTGTATGGTTTGTATCTGCTGTGACAGAAGATAGGTGGTCTCAGGGTGAGAAGCAAAGGTATGAGCAAATTAAGCATCATCTGATTCTTTGAAATGTCAGACATCTGTGTGGGCAAGGGTTCTTGAAATCACTAACATTAATTTAGGAGCATTGGCATCATCACCCAGACCAGGAACATATGTAACATACTGTTGAATATTTTAACAGTAGTATACAAGCAAATATTGTAAAGTAAGCTAAGTGGAGACACTGTGCTCTTCTACTGTTTTTGACTGGGAAGCTATGAATATTTTTACTATAGTTATTGTATATATTGAAAAACAAATACCAACCAAGATTGTTTAGGTTATGACTTTCTTTTGTAAAGAAGTGTAACCTGAGAACTTTCAAACGTGGTCAGGTTTCAAATACCACATTTTGGTTTGTGTCCAGAATTAGCATTTCTTAATACCCCAGGAAAAAGTCACTACTGTTAACTGCCTGTTAAACATTTAATGTGTATCAACTGTTTACTAAGTTAACATATGTACTCACCTTTCTACCAGCCTTCTAGTACCAAATCTGTGCTTTCTGGAATTAAGTCTGCTCTGCAACTGTAAGTCTTGTTTCTTAGAAGATGCTTTCATTAAGTAAAAAATACTGCAAACAAAGATATTTAAAAATCTGCTACAATCCTCTTTGCAACTTGTAAGGCTACTGGACATGTAATTAAATAAATAAATAATAATTAAAAAAAAAAAAAATGTGTTTCTGTTAGATGAAATGGAGTATATACGTTCCTATTGCCGTTGATGTCCTTGACAGCAAAATCCAGTCAAACCTCAAGTGGCACAGACGCATTAACTCCATTACATTCAATGGAAGTACACTTAATCACATCACCTGAGAATCTGGCCTACAGCCTGTAACAAGACAGTCCTTTGGAGGATAATAATCATAATAATATTTTATGCTTTCATCAATCACTCTCCTAGGTCTGTAGCTGTTTGTGGCAGACTAAAAAATGTCATATTATAATCAAAGAGACTGGTTGTAGCTATTTCACCAGGTTTGCTCCTAAATTAAGCTTACTAAAAGAGGCTTCAGTTCAGGAAAAACTCCTTCCAGAAACCACAACAGCCTGTCTCTAATAATGTCATATTTACACTTATTTCAAATATTCTGACTACAGAGCAATTTCAAACCACTCACATTCTTGATTTTTAGGCTGCATATGTTACATTCTATTTCCTCTGCTTTGACTGTTTTCCTAGGACATATGTCTACAACCACAACAATAATAGATGGTAAGAATGGATCCGTTCCCTCATCATCCATGAAAGTGGGCAAGAAATCAGTTATGGAAGACCTCGTGACAACTTTCAGCTCACCAGCAGCATGGCTTCTTGTTGTTGCTCTGATTGTTACCTGGTCAGCAGTAGCTATTGTAATGTTTGACTTGGTGGATTACAAAGCCTTTGCAGGTAAAATTCAGCATATTCTGTTTGACATCTTGTATATTAAAGTTTAAAAATTTATTAAGGAATGTGTATTATGTAAATATGCACGTCTCTCACCTTCCTAGAGACAGCACAGTGTCTCTGCTGAGTTTACCAGGAGAGCAGATACTGTGAGAAATGTCAGAAAATATTAGTTTACAGTTCATACATCTTTATAATTTAAATCTCTCCATTTTGTAGCCCATCCTCATCTTTGAAAATGTGTGTGTTGACAGTAATATAGTAAGTATATAAGCATATATGGTCAGATTTCTGTTTTGTGATTTCTATATAAAATTATTTCAAGAAAAATATAATTAATTATTAATTCACATTTTCTGAAATACAAAGTCTTTCATAGTTGCCCTGCATATTGACATCAGCTTACAGAGTTCAATGACAAGAAAAATGCAGAAGATCATTTCTAAACTCACTAATCCTAAATTAGTCTTCAAAAACCATAAGCACAGAGGACCAGATTCTTAATATTAGGTAGGTCACATCCTTGTGTTCAACAAGGCAATAATTCTAGCCTAGTTCAAGACTTGGCAAACTGACTGAAAAAGATCAAATTTGGGGGTAATATTGGTTACTGAGGGCAAAGATGAAAATGGAGTGGTACAAGGACTGTGATCGTGGTTGAGAAACTGGAAGAAAGGAATGGGGAACAGAAATTACCTCACTGCTAGTTGATTTTTATGACTTGTAACTGGCAATGATGTATAATAAAAGATAAAATAAATTAACCACTTAAGTTTGTAAAGGATGAGTAACATTCAGCAAGCCACTTTGGCAGTAAAACTTATGTACACAGCCTATAATGACTGAGAAACATGTATGTGAAACAGAAAACAAATTATTAAGATCCTTTTCTTTCTTAAATAAAAACTTCAGCTCTAAAGTTATCACATCTGTCACAATAATTAACTAGGAATTGAAATTCAGACTTCAGCCTTTTAATTCAAGACAAATTGATTCGATGTCTCAAAGTTAATTTCCTGGACTTTATTAGTTTACTGATAATCCATAGATTTTTGTCCTGCTATATATCAATATTGACCTCAAGATTTACTTGAAAAGCTTTTAAGACATAGATAGATCTTGAAAAATCCTGACCAATCCAGTATCAGTGGATGACATGGATACTTGAAATGTGGAGAAAACATATCACAAACCTGTCTTAAATTTTTTGCTTCTCATCTGTCTTTGTTTTCAGAAGGAAGTCACTTAAGTCCCAGCAAAACATAAAGTTACTTTTGACCAATCATCCTAAAACAGGCATCAGATTTCAGTTTGGACACTACACACTTAATGCTACAACATAGATATAAACTGAGAGAGAGAAACCACAATATCCTGCTTTTAATTTTTCATATTAACTATCAACCAATCAATCAAGTTCTTAATATGTTTTCAATAACCAGTCAAGAAACAGGGAATAACTCAGACTAAACTCTTAAACTAAGCAATTCCTGAACTGGTTGTCAGCTCACGCATGCTCAGTATACTAGTCAGGATAATGCTAAGCAGTGAGAATCTGTATTTTTACAGGAGACTGAAGAAAACTTTCTAAGCAGATGGAAATCTGATGTTCATGTTATATTGGTTAAATGAGCTTAAATCCCACAAGTGTTGATGGAAACTGACATTTTCAGACCAGGCTGTAGAAACAAAATAATATAAAATGTAATCTTCAGAGTGAGTTTGTATTTTGTGGAGATCTCTGAGAGGTGATACTTCAGTATTTTGAGTTCATGCCTTTTCTTCTTTTCCTTTCCGATGATATTTCTGTTCCTAAGTGATTAATTAAGGAACATTTCAATCAGGTCTCAATGGTGAAATATTAAGAGAAGGAACTTATGTGCTCCTTCACACCAGGATTTATTAGACTGTTTACTGTATTTACAAAAATATAACAAAGACTACGTAGCTCTTATTATGACACTTGGGTTTCAACTCCTGAAATCAGCCTGATTTTTCCAGGTTAAACCCACTGATTTATAAAAACTCCATGGAAAAAAAGTTGAAGATTTTGCATATGACCACCAGATGACAGTTTGGCCCTTTGCCTCCAGTGGAGGCAAATTCCATCTTTTCTTACAGAAAGTAGAATTTGGAGCATATTTTTAAGTGACTTCTTAAATCTAAAACCCAGTGATATTTTCTCTTGGGTTTGACACTTCTTTGAAAAAGCAGACCTGCATTAAAAAAGTGAATATTTATTTTCAGGGCTGTAAATTTATTTTTGCAAGCATGATTAAAAATATTTTCTTAATTTTCAAATGTAAATGAAAGATTCTGAAGAAATTATATTCAACTGTATATTTTTTAATCTATAAAACACAGACTATTCAGTGTATCTTCTTTAAGCACTTGACTTTCATAAGTCAGTGCATTTCTTTCCCATTTCTTTACCTGAAGTTCCATGAAGTTCAAGTTTAGAAAGTATGCATGGCATATGAATGAGGCAAGCTGACAGAGCTGAACTCAGTTACTCTAGAGAAGAGGAAACTGAAGGGTGACCTAGGAGCAGCCTGCAGTTTTTTAAAGGGCAGTTACAAAGATGACAGAGGACTCTGACCTACAGTCTCCCACCAGAGACTTCCACTGTGTTTCTGTGCCAGAAATTACTGTCTCCATAGCACAGTCAATAGTAGTGACCGTACCTCACAGGACCGACTGCAGCAGAAAACAGGAGGAGGTTCACATAGTAAACCAGGCTGGGAACTGTGTGACTGAGGAATGTATATGGATTTGGTCCTCCTGATTACAGTACTGAGCTACTAGCCTCTGGCCAACAAAGTGTAATGCCCAGAATTATGAGTTACACAGAAATTCATGGAGCTATGTAGAAGTACAACCCATCAGCAGAATAGGGATTATTTTAGACTTGAACTCAAGCATTGTTTTCTTATTTCAACAATTAAAATTTTTGCTCTCATTATCTTAAAGGCAAATAATTCCCAAAAGGCGTAATGAGTATATGCATTTTAGCTCTTATGTATTGTTTTATCAGTATAAACTTCATGTTGCCTCTGTAGATTTTTCTTCTTGATTACTATGGCTTCATGCTCTTTTATAAGTAAACTATCAAGTCTGGGAATTTTGACAATTTATATAAGATAGAATTTGTCCCAGAAGTAACTATAGGAAAATGAGGTGTTTGGTTTCATCCTAAAACAGATGTCGTAAACTACTTTTTGGAGGGCTGTGTCTATTCAGTGTTTGAAAAGAACCAAGGAAGCCTGAGGGTGGATTACACTTAGGTTTTAGGTAGCTGAAGTTAGATTACATAAATTCAAGCTCCACTCATAGAAAGATTTAATATATATTTTGTGTAATTTTCCACATCCAGGACATGATTACTGTAAATTCTATAGTCCTTTGTAGTATTCAGGAGGTGCTGGTTTTGATATAAAATATTGCAGGAGGATCCTGTGTTATGGGTTGCACATATAAAGCTGTGCCTACTTGGTGGTTATGTGTTGGTTTGTTCAGAGGTTAGAACAGACACAGGATCTGCAGGTCAGCTTTGGCAGTGGATTTTGACTAAAGCATTAGACAAGAATTGGATCAGTGCTGAAAGATTTGCCCCTGTTCTATCTACCCAGAAGAAGGAAATTAAATTTTGCAGTGTTTTGCCTTAGTGTGTTATGTTCATTCCTTTGAGGAAAGAAGTGAAAGCTTGCATTCCTATCATGTTGTGTTATACAACTATAAACAAGACTGAAATATTTCTAATGTGGTATGAAGGTGACATGCATTACAAAAGCCTGAGATAAGAAACTATGAATCTCATGCAGTATGTAGTGCATATGAATATGCAATAAGTAGCATACTGCCTTGGAAGGTCTCTTATACATTCTCAGTATTTTCAGAAATGCAGAAAAAGATTGATTTTGTTTTGATGTGTGCTTTGCAACAGTTTGTTTTTACTACCATCCTTTGTGTTAGAGAATACACCTTGTTAATTGGCTTCATAACTCATTAATGCATTTCATGCATTTCTTGTACACATAAATGGATTATATATTTTAATTGGTAAATGTAACTAAATAATTTAAGATTATTTTAGTCCTAAAGATTGATTGCCCAGGAATCCACATTTGCTAATGGACTAATAAAGTGTTCAGAATTCTCTGCCATCTCTGTGACCAATTACAGCTAATTAACACCACCCTAATTTCAGATCCAGAGTGTTCAGTATTCAGAGTAAATTGATAGTGATTTAGCCCATCACCTAAAGGCTAGACTAAATCAAACCTAATGAAACCTCACCAAATCTATGAAAAGCAAAACTATCCACAAAATAATCTAAGTGGAAACACAAAACACACACAGAGCACGATGAGCTTGCCATTTTATCATGCCTACTTTCATTAAAAAAGAAAAGATCAGACTCTTTGTTGTGGATAATTCATTTTGCTCAACCATTAAAGAGGATTTTTAGAGACTTGCAGCAAAGACCGATCTCTGGAGGTAATGCCTGTCAATGACAGGAATGGGGAACTAACAAGGCATGGAGGCATGGAGCTCCCAGCTCCACAAGAAGCATCAGAGATTCCACTCAGGTATTTTTTTTATTTTTTTTTTTTTCTCCTTAAGTTAATAGCAAAACATCTGGCCAAATTCTTGTGGGGTCTTCCACACCAGCTTCTGACTAACACAGTCTGAATTCACTGTTTCCCTGCCTTAGCTTGTGGTCATTTCTGTTACTGTCTTCAAGTCACAGAAAGCTTTTGGCTGGCCCTGGATAGTCAGGATGATATACCTATTAATATTCTCCAGTAGAGGAAAGCAAACAAACAAAAAATTAACAACCATATATTCACATGAACATCTGTATTTTGGAGAAAAAAGACACATGAAAGTAAGGAACAGGACTCCAAACAATTGACACATGGACATTTTTTTCCCAGTCTTCTGTGTGTTAAAACTGTAAAGTGCAAAACCTGTTAGGTGCAGAGTGATTGTTTCATTGTTAAGAGAATGGAAGTCAGCAAAATATGTCTATTCTACTGGGTTTATTTTCTTTTTTTTGCATGGTGAGATAACCATTATTTGGAATATATACATCCATTTTTCTCCTGGAATATCATCACACTGTAGTGATTCTGTTTGGCTTATGTTCACTGGAAACTTTTAAGAACTGAAAAAGAAGAGTGCACTTATATTTATTCTTGTATTTTATGACAGTATATGCACTAGTATTAAAACTGATAATACCTTTGCGCTTCTTCAGGAAAAAGAATACACTTCTGGCTTAGGTTAAAGCACCAGCAAATTTAATGGAACAAATAATTTTGTTTCTTGTTGCAAGAGGGGTTTCAAAGTTTCACCAAATTGAAATAATTGGAAAAGTTTTTTCATACATGTAAAGCCCTAGAAAATATCTCCCACAGAACAAAAGAATGGGCTGTAGGAAAGGTGTTGGTCCTTGCTGTGCTCACCTTATTAAAACAGTCCTATAGTCTTTTGAAATACAATTTTTACTGTATTTACAGGTGTCAATCCAGAGCATGAGTAAACAGCTTACCTATTTCTAAGTTCTTAATTAAATTCTTAGTTCAATTATGTAGAACTTCCATTAATATACCCAAAACCGACAAACCAATTTTTTTCACTGTTTTCCATAATAAAAACAATTAAATGGATTTAAACCCAGTTCCAGTTTAAAGAAGAGCTGTCCAGATGGCATCTTATTTCCCATTTTTCACTCTGCAGCAAATCTCACAGCTGACATAAACCCCTAGAAAATGAGTTTATACTGGAAAGAATGACAGTCTATGAAGTACTGCAGTGCTGCAAGTACTGTGTTCATCCCAAATGGTCTAGCATATACAAGATGATAAATTGTGATAGATCAAACTTTGTGAGGTCATGAAGTTGAAAATACAAACTTTCAGAAACTGACTCATTGAATAGGGAAGGAACTAAGAAGAGAAATGTCTTGCACGCTTGAATACACTTCATGGGATACAAAACACAAACCAAATTTCCAGCCCATAATTGTGTCTGTGAAATTTCTAATTTTAAACAAACAAAGCCTGTAATTCATTTCAGTAACAATTGCAGTAATGTAATTCATGAAGAAATCTAAATAATTCAACTAGAATCAACTACGTGTAATATATTCTTTTTGGCAATGGAACATGTTTGTAACTTGTGAAAATAGCTGTGCCTTACTTAACCATGTTTTTACATTGCTCTGATTCGTACTGTATTATCTCACATCTACAGTGTATTGGTTTTCTTTTTAATGAACTACAATTTCTGCTTTATAACAGCAGCCCCACAACGTTCAAATAACTCCTCACTTCAGCCCTTAGCTGCTTCCTTTAGTCAAGCAACAGCTGAGGATTACATTATTACTAATGGTGTTTCTTCCTTTTTTTCATTGGCCTTTCTGGGGTTCATCCTGTTGCCATCTGCTATAGCCACCTATTCACAACATTGTGATGATCCCTGTTTACCACCTGGTAAAGACGTTCTGCCTGCAGTGTTCTGACTATACGTGTGTGCCCGCAGTCTGCTGGCTGGTGATAGCAAAGCATGGGCACGAGCAGTGTGCCAGGATGCCACAGCACTGCTTCTCTGCTAACCCAAACTCTGGCTGGCCGGGGCTGCAACGTTCATTGCAATAGCATCCTCCTCATTTCCACATCTTGCTTGAAATAAATCTGCCAGCTAAGAGATGCCCTCAGCCAGGAGATTCCCAGGAAATGGTGGCAAGATGAGAGATACTCATTTTACCCTCATAAATGTCCTTTAAAAATGCTGTTGTACAATTATTTAACAACACTGCCTTTTTAATCTGAAGTTAACATCTGTGTTCTTAATCCGAGAATAGAATCCTTAGAATGAGAGAAAAAAAAAAAACCTTCAAATTATTTTAGATAAAATACCTACATGTTTCAGAAAACATCACCTAACTAGGGTCTGATCCATCAAATCATTCAGATGAAATCAAATCAAGTCATATGAATTACATGTAAAGCCCATCCTAAACCTACATTCCTGTCTATGTGTATGGCTATATCAAAATTACCTGAAATTACTTGACACTTCATGGCACTTTGTGAATGTCTTTCTAAATTTTGGCTACTAAATTTAGCTTTCTAAATTTGGCTTTCTAAATTTCTAACTACTTTGTTCTCATTTTGGCTAAAATGCATTTGTCCACTTTCAGGTGAGGTTTTATCTATGGACTTGACTTCAGTATGATCATCTAAGGCTGATATTAGAAAGAGACAGAGAAGCTTTATACTGCAGACTGTAATCTTCATATTTACAATCTAAGTACCTATAAAATGGAAATTACTGGGTAATATTGAGTCTGAGTTTTCTTTGGCATTGTTTTTATACTTTTTATTCAATATATTTGTCATTCAAAATTAAATTATTATTTTTATACTTATAATTCAGTGATACCCACCACAGTTTGTCTCAAAGCTTAGTGATGTAAGCATGACAAGTCTATGGAATAGGAAGAAAAGACCTAAACACACCTATGCTGATAAACTGGAATATCAATAAATTTATGTCTGTATTGAGTTTTATTTGTTAGATTCTACTCTTCAGAAAACCACAGAGTAAAATACTATTATTAATAACAAACATTAAACATATGTAAACTTTCAAATTCAAATACAGATCTCTACATTTATAAAATAATATTTTAGTATAACTAGGATATGTTTTATTATCACAAACTAGTGTTAGGCTTTTGTATTTCATCAAACATGACAGAAATTCTCTGTCTTCATCAGCTGTACCTTGTCAGTATCAATGAATTAGATTATATCTCATCGATCAATCTTTACACCAGATAATTGCCTTCATTTGTAATTTAATTGCATTCAATTCACTGGAGTCAAAATATGTAATTGATGAAAATCTAACAATTATTAAGTAATTCACTTCAATTCATTAAAAAAAAACCCTTTAATGTAGGTTGAACTCTGAATATATATTTAACTACTTGACAAGCAAAAAAGATTGATAGGAGACTACATTCTTGGCAGAATTATTAAGACTGGAATAACGACTGAAGTGATTTGCACAGATAAATCAATTAGTCAATTTTTGTTGTGCACTTCACAGGAATAAATGATGCAGACCATGAAACATAACCAGATTTGCTTGAGATGCTATAACAAATCATACCATGTGATTAATCAATTCCTATTTCCAAAAGCCACTGTTAAAGGACCCATTATTAGTCTTGATGAAAAAAAGGTTTCTTCTGTTTGAAAAACAGCACAGTTTTACTGAAGCTGAAGTGACTTTGTCACTTTATGGAAATTATCTTCTGTCCCAAGAATGCACCTAACTCTGATTGAAGGACTTTGGAAATATGTCATTGGTTGAATACAGAGAGTTGTGTTAAATGTGAGTTATTAATTACCATTAAATGTTTGAATTCTATTTTTAAATCAATCAGAGTCAAAATTGTGAGCCAAGTAGACTTCAAAACTGAAGAAATTAGTTGATCAGAATTCATGTTCTTACATTTTGAATCCAATTACTATTTCTGTATCAGTAATGTTGGAGAGATACAAAGAATAGTAGCAGTTTAATTTTGATGTAATGATCATGAAAGACAGTTTTAAAATATACTGGAAGTTCTCAGAAGTATTTAATGCCTACATTACAAATGAAATTATTTATTGAAGATTTTGTTAAACAAGTTTGCATATGTTTAGTAAAGAAAATCCAAACAAGCTTTCAAAGCTTCTTACAGATATCTACAAGGTCACAGGTAACAGACATTCTCCAACCAAATTCAGCTGCTTTACTACAATTAGATTTTGCTGAAAGGTAGTATACAAAGTCCTTCAATTTGACTGGGATTCTTTCTCTGTCAGCTTTAACTCTCAATTTTCAGCACTTTCCAAGACTTTAGAATTAAAGTTTTGAAGTCTGCACTAATAGGAAAAAAGAAAAAAAAAAAAAAAAAAGGTAAAGCTGTTAATTATTCTCATAGCAGTGAAAGTATAAGCACAAGTAGATCTGAACTTTTACTGAACTGAAAAACATCTCTTATACTTTACCAAGCAATAAAAGACCATGACAAAATGTTATAGCAAAGCATTGTTGGTGGTATCAGTGTTGTTTTGGAATGCAAGTAATTTCTTGAGGTGAATAGTCATATTGACCTGGCATTAATTATGAATGTAAAGTTACAAATCTAAGTGCTTAGCCAAAGTGTACAATGACAAGAAGGATTTAAATATAAAACAGCACCACTAATAGGATCCATGTCACATACCTCAGTCATATGAAGATAAGGTGTCATGTCCACACTAATATTTCAGGCTTTCTTTCCTTCCTAGTCAATGGAAAAAGATGGGCATCTTTGGAAATTTATTCATATAACCCTAAAAAATATGCAGAGGAAAGCAAGAGACTTGCCTTCTGAAGGTCACAATATGTCTTTCTGCTTTGGCTTTTGAGGGAGTCTAGAAACCACCAGGGATTCAACATCTGGCTTTCAGGTACATTTGGCTAGATAGGACAATCTGAATTTAAGCTGTGACTAAACGGAATTACATACTGTCAACAAAATTCTTCAATATTAATTGCATGCTTCTTCCCTGATCTTAACCTGCTGAGTAACCATTCACTTCCTTTCTCCCCCTTCCTCCTTTGACAGACATTTAGTATTTTTCTACTACGTTATCTCAGAGGAACAATTGGCTCAGTCTCTCTTTACAAATTCAAAAAAACTTAGAACTTCACAGACTGTCTCTATCTGAGAAATATTCTGTATTCATAAAGATTCTTTACAGTTTAAATTCAAGGTCCTTCTCCTTCTACATCCAGCACAATAGATGCTATATGATATATCATATATTCATTACATTTTATACTTGTATATTAGTTACAAATTAGATATTACATACTACATAACATATGCTTTCAAGAGATGTATATTGTGAGCTTAGTTTTAAAATAATTTGTGTTCTAAGGTCTGCTAAGAAATGAAAAGCTGGACAAAGGACAACTAATTCAATCTGAATGTATTGAATCCAAGAGTATTCTAAAAAAAAAATCATCATACTGTACCCTTACTGGACATCTGTAAATAAAAAAGGAAAAAAAAAAAAAAAAAAGATATTGCATCAAAATATCAAGCTCAAAGTTTGTTATGAAAATCTGCATTCTCTCAGCTTCACTCTTGAAGTAAGAGTATGAAAATCCTCTGGATATGGTTATCTTTCTTTGCATATGTGTGAGATAAATGACATCTTTCTCTCTACTTGTTACCCCCTGAATTGCTTCATTTCCATTGTTTCTTATGTTTTGTTCTACTAGGGAAAGAACCTGCTATTGTCAAAGTTGTGGGGACAGCTAAAAGCATGGATTTGATCAGTAGTAATTTTCACTTCAGCATTACCGGGTGTGCTGTTCTTAAACATTTTAGGACACATCGTTACTGTTACCACTATTTTTTTTTTAAGTGTAGGAGATACAGCAGAAGTTAATCAGAAGATCTATGCACAGGGAGACAACTTCCCAGGTCTGTGGCACTTGCATCAGACTGCAAGTGGATCTCACAGTATCTGTTTGTATACAAATTTTAATTTTGAAAATACCACTAAAGTGTCCTCTACACAGCCACAAAATGATTTTTCTAAACTTTCTATGTTAAACAAGATTTGAAACATGGGTCTGTTAGTGTAGGCATGACTGGAGAATTTCGCCTTTGGACACTTAAAATTTCTAATCCCTTTTCATAGTTTGCTATGAAGATGTTACGAATTAAAGACCAGGATATGATGTTGAGGGGACTGACTCATCAGCAAAGATGGCTTGCCTTGGGGTGGTTGAAATAATTTCCTCTGCTCTTGATCTTGCCCTTCTCTGAGCATTTCTCTTGCCTGCCTGGGGGGACAGCTCTTCTACCTGTGAAGCAGTTCTTGAACTGCCAGTTGATAGACCAGTATATTAAAATAAATTGACACCAATTCTTGTTTAGTTTACAGCTGTAGTCCCTGCAGCTGAAAAGCCTGTGGCTGTAAAAGCAACTGAGCCATCCCTAACCAACCAGTAGGGAAAGGATAGCCAGAGTGGAAATCAAGCCAGCTGTCCAAAGTTAAACCATCCCTGATTGTGAATCAAAACCTCACTTATGCTAAGACCCCTCTGGCCATGTCCATTCCATTAGTCCGCTTGGACTCCTTAGCACCCCTAGGTTCGAATAAAGTGCAAATGACATCAGGGGTCAGGTTGCAGATTTATTTTTAAATAGCCTAAATATAGATATTAATTCTCCTGGTAAACACTTCAGAAGAGCATTTGTGACAAATCAATTGAAAAAATAAAATCTTTACATCGCAATGCACAAGACCGATGTAAATAAATCAATACCTTAAATATTCCCTGTTATATTGTTCAGTCTTTCTGAATAGTGCACACAGTAATACGTTAAATGAAGAAATCATGCATATTTCTTGGCAATTATGTCATTTCATCATGGCACACAATTAATTTATTTGATGTGCTTGATTGTTCAGTAGCATATATCTATCTAATGCAGTCTTCAAAAAAACATTAACCAAAATATTTCATTGGTCTACATTGTTAGTAAACAGATGTAAAATAATAGAAAATAATCCTGGTCTTTTCTGTTTCAGATCAATTAATTAGAAATAAAAGGAATTATTCAGTGATACATTTATATTTTATATAAAGTTACTTGTATATTTCATTACAGCACTTTTAGAAAATTACTGTTCATACTTCTGCCATCAAAGAAGTTGCTTCAAACCTGCACTTTACCTGTCTGTAACCTGCAAGTCCATGTGAGACTACTTCTGATTACTGCTAAGATTTGGTTTGTGACTCAGAACACTGCAAACAGTAGTTCTGAAGAGACTTCTGTTTAACTTCCTATTAAAATATTTGCATAGAGAAAAATAGTGATAAACAGAGATATGTTTCCCATCTTTATACTCTTAAATTCAGTGTACATATGTCTGTTGAAATTCCTAGGAACAAGACTAAGCCAACAACTCAAATCATATTTGCGATCTACCTTCAATTGTCTACATTTGTGGGAAACCTTCACACACACATAGGGCAATCATTCAGTCCACCATTTTAAGTACAGTAACATAGACTGGATGACAGTTGTCCCTCTTCCTAAGCAGTATTTGGTACAGATTTCAAGAAAGTAAATTTTACTGGACAGAAAAATCAGAAGAAATATTCTGTCAGAGGCCGGAAAGTTTCTCTGAACTACTATGCCAGCATAAAGAGGGTAGGGAGAAATCTGGTGAAATCACAACTGGAAAAGCTTTTAAGTGTGTACTTGTATTAGCCATTGATACTTCCTCTCCCTAGGTGAGGAGCAGGGACCTCATGTCCCTTAGAGGTCCCAGGAAGGTGAAGCACATTTAACTGCACAACTTCCTTGTTTGCTAGATTACTTGCCTACAGGAGCGATAAGACCAGAACTAGCTAAGTATGCAGATGTGTGAAAGAAACTAGAAAAGTTTTAAGAAAATAATGAGATACACAGGAGTACATGTTTGAAAGTATTGTCTGTCACAATTTGGATTTACATTCCCCTTCATTCTGGACTCGGGCTTATTTTGGCCTTAGTATGCACAGCTTTATTCTTCCCATCCATTACATGTACGCCATGGCAATGATAGGACCTGCATGTGGTTAAGCCAGGGCTCAGCAATTTCCTCAGCCAGAACTTCAGTAAAGGAGGGCACTCAGGAAGAGCTGTGACAGCAGGAGTGGGACACAGACAGCAATGAATCTTAATCAGGCATCAATAAGCAGAGGACCTGAGCCAGAGAAAAAAAAAATGGGCTCAAAGGAAGAGATTATCTATAAATATGAATATTTGGTAGAAACAAATTTATATTTATACATTGCTCAACCAAGCCTCAGAAGAGCCAGAACTTGGAGCGCAGTATCAGACCAAATTATCCACTGGATCCATAATCACTCTGTGAACAAGTACAGTAGGATGCAGTTTATGCCAGACTTGCACAGGAAGGAGATGTGTCCTCAAACCTTTGAATAATAAAAATTAACATTCACAATCTTTGTTTCTGTTAAAGGAGGTAGTATAATTAGTCCTGTATGAAATGAAGATTAACTTTAATCGTTGAAGGAGTATTTTTTTTTTTTTTTCAAATCGCTTTTGTTTTAAACTCTGCACTCAGGAAGATCTGTTAACAAGCTCAGCACAGAACCACTGAGAATCATTCATGAGACATTGGAAGAATCCACTGATTGGCTTTATGGCTTTATTTCTTTACTGTCTGACATCGTATGGAGTGATGATGATGACAGTGATGAAGGTATTTGTAATGTAAAGACTTCTGTAACTGCTCTAACTGCTGTTTTACATGCATTATGTTGGCTTACTCAGCTTTTAACCTCACAGACAAAAAGGTCAAACAAAATGAAAAGTGAATGTTGTTGCTAATAAAGCATCTACTGGCTATTCCAATCAGTAAATTGGTCTCTTTGTTAGCTTTCATCTCATGTTTAATGTACCATTACAGAAAAGCTGTCAGAATTAAATATTACCATTAGTACATCTTGAAGTAAAGACAACTAATTTATACAAGACTTCAAAGCTACAACCAAAATATGCATCAGGGTATTGCTTCAGAGAATGGCAATAGCTATTTTCTTTTAATCAGCAAGAATCTAAAGAAGGACGGTAAATATACAAGATAGACCCAGAAACTTAGAACATTTTTATTTTATGTATTGATGACAGGACAATATATTGAAACAAAAAAGAAGAAAGAAAAAATAACATTTTGGCTGAACTAAGGGGATTTTCAGTGGCATATTGCAAATAATTCCGTTTACTAGAAATTATGGTTCTGCCATTATAGTAACATTCTTAATATGAAATAATATGATAAAGGAAAATAAACTGCTAACATTTCAAGTTTTGAAATTACTATCCTTCTGTTATAAAAAAAGTAGTTCCTTGATATGAGCAGAGCAGTAGTGGATCATCATGTCACATCATATTGGTCATTTTGACAAGCGATGAGTGTAGGAGTGACAACTTCATTTCACGGTAGTTTATTTTATATTCCATTTGGCTATATCAGAATATAATTAAAAAGCAACATGTACTGAAACTGAATTCTACCTGTTTGTTCATAAACTTGAGATATTATAAAGTTTCTACCTTTTAAAAGTGTGCATGAGTTTTTTCTATTATCATTGATAGATATGCTGTTACATGTGAGTCTGTGAACTGAGCATCCTATTCTGAGATATGATTTACAACTATCAGAAAGCCAGTCTCTCGTATGGTTGAGAAACAGAAAAGGTGAAACATGGAGAGCTTGCTAAAATTTGAACAGTGTTCATTTTTATCACTTCAGAGCTCCCAAAGCACCTGCAAACTGTCAAATACTTGAGTGTGCAAGTGTTAATGCAAGTAGGAAAGGTCATAAAATACCTGACATACAAAAATTCAAGATCTGAATGATCACTAAGTATTGGGAAACCTCAGTCCTACCAGCCCTTGGCCCAAGTGAACCTTCATCAAAATCTACCAGGAGTGTGAAAAGGCAGTAGGCAACTTACTGTGCTATATCATAAAAAGTATGTGCATGTGAACTCCCTGCCCACTCTGCACTCCAGTTAGTGCAGATGAGGCTGCACACTCACGACAGTCATTCGGGCTAACTCCTCTATATTTCATGTCCTACCAGGAGGTGGGATAACACACTGCAGCAATCAGGTGCTCATAGTTGCACTGAAATTGAGTATTTTTTGCCTTGGATTTCACTGGAAGCATTGCTAGATTTACAACCTTGCTAACCTGCATATACTTTATATAATTTGGAGATAAAATGGAACTGCTGGGCCTTTCCTCAAAACATGGAAACATACATAAAATCAACCAAATTTTAAATTGTAGTCACAGGTTAATATTCAGAAGCACAAACACAGATTTGGACGTTTCCTTGGTTACTACTGCGCATTGAATTTGTCTAACCCAGACCCAGGAAAACCTCTATGGTAAGAAAGATACATTATGAAAAATCCAGAATCTCAGAATAGAGTGCTTGCTATTTAGCATATAAAGAATAGATTTCTTTTTTTAATTAAAATTAGCCAACTTGAGAAAAACCCTTATTTTTTTTATTATGATATCCCTTCTCTGATGTTTGTTCTTTTCTCCTGGTTTAGGTGAAGTGGAACCTTCCCTGAAAAAAGGTTGGTCAGTTGCCTTTCTATAGAGAAAAAATTTTTGCAACTGTTTTAAAAATTAACAAGTATATCTGAGATATAGATTCTGTCATTAGTTATACCAGTCTACTAATCTTATAAATTGTGCTTTAACAAACTCATTAAATAAGAAATTCAAGTTATAGTAGTTGCTGTACTGTTTGTTGCTTTGTGAGAATTCTTGACTGTTTCATTATTATCCAGAAAATCTGAAAAATGTTCATTAAAACCAAATAGAATTACAAAAATATTATTTGTGCCCTTGCCCTGCATGTGGGACTCTTATTAATGCCAATATGAGTTATGTGTATGCCTGGATAGTAATAATATTTAGAAATAATAATATAGAAAGAATATTTATTGATAAATAATGGTGAGGTGTTGTAAAAATATTTTACCTTGTGCCAACACAGAACCCTAAAGTAAGGACTACTTCTGACTCTTCTGAAAAAAATTACTTAATCATTGAATTTTTAAAGCAGACAAGTGTAGCCAGTAGGATTTATAATATAAATATTTTCAAACATTAAAATTGTTATGATGAAAAGTAAAACTTAAGTTCAACTTCTATTAAATCAAAATTAAAATATATTAGAAGGCTTGAGATATTGATGATGGGATATAAAGCTTTTCAAAAGTAGGTTGCCTTTTTTTCTCCTAATTGAGCACAGCTTGGTAATAACAAGATGTGTAACCAGACCTATGCGATCTGAATTTGGTTTTCATCAAATTCTCTGTAGGTAAATGCCCATAATGAAGAACCTGTCACCCCAGTTAGTTCTGAGATTACAGTGCAGTTTTCTCTGAAGTTAACTGGGACTGGATCAGGCTTCTATTTAATGACATGTTTTGTCAATCTCAATAGGGCATCCAAGGTATTAATAGTCTTGAGGATCAAGACCATTCATCTTTCTGTGGACACTCCTTCGTGTTAGGACTGAAGAAAACTTATAGACAGTGTAGGAAAACATTACATCTCTTTACTCCATCAGGAAGAATTGCAAAAGGTTCAGCATTGCCCTGTCTATTCTCCCAAAGAAATGCATTGTTAATTTTACAGTGAGTGCAGAGTCTGAAATTCTAGCACGTTGTTGGCAGGGTTGCTGGGTAGTCACCACAGGCCAGTGTAGCTGACCAGGCTGGGGGTACTGCGGAGATACTTCACTGCTGGGAAGGCTTAATCCATAAAAACATGATGGACAACACCATGCTCAGCATTGCAATGTCTGCTTCTTTGGAAATCGGTGACATGCTCATATCTTACAATTTACATGGGGACATTAGGCTGTAGAAATAGAATTCAGAGAAGCTGTCAAAATAAGTTGGAAGCCGCTTAAATTAGTCAGTTGGAAGTGATGAGATGATTGTTTGTATCTAGAAGTCCTCCATTCAAGGAGCAGACTATCTAACTGCCAGACTGAAATGTTTTCCTTGGTATTCAAACCTCACAACCCTGCTCTGGAGATGAATGCCTGAGAAAGTCTTCTATTTGTGGTGTGAAGGAAATGGACAAGGAGCTGGTGATTCCTCTGGAGCTGGTATCTTACAGGATAACTCAGCCACACAGATGTGAAAAGGCCCAAACTCAAACACGCTTCATCTGCCTGGGCAGTAAAGTAGCTTTTGAGTGGACTTTTCCACTTCCCAGATATATGCTCAAGATCTCTGCCTCCATCTTTCAGGGGATAAGGAGTCCCATTCCTGTCTCCCTGCAAGAAGCTGTTTCCTGACTAGGACTGATGAAGAAAGTGGTCTAAGGTCCTTCCTGGGTATAGCTGTAAACTTTCACATAGCAACATCCTCAAATAACTTGTCATCATCTCCAGATGACTAGAGGTCTCCATTTCATCCTGGCAGCTAGGATACGGCTTTCTTCTGTGCTACAGAAATACAACATATGTGCCCTGATGCCACCAGTCCCCTAGAAATGCCAGGGCAGAGCATTGCACGTGTCTGCTCAGGACAGGCAGCTGAGAGCTCCTCAGAGCTGTCTCTCTTTGCAGACTTCTCTTAAAACTGTGGAAACATCAAGGAGCTGAATTGCTGGAGTCTAACCCTATACAGAAGTTTTCTGAGAGTTCTGTGATAAAGTCAACAGCTTTTCTGCTTAGGCGCAGTGAAATTCACTCCCAGGGCTAAAGCTCATGAGCACAGAAGGGAAAGCCCTGGGAGGTGAGGCAAGGGATCAGATGAGCTCGTGTGTGTAGCACTCTCACAAACATCACAATCTGTTCCTCTGGAGCATAATGTGCAGATCTCTTTGAGTAGCTTTGCCTAACTAATGTCTGCTGTCATGTCTATGGTCCAGAAATAAGAGCTTCAGAGAAAAAGCTTTCCAAAATGAAACAAAACATTGCATCTGTGCATTTCTCACATGGCTGCTGTAAGGCTAGACACAAAGGAGGACCAGCTATACAAGTTAATTTGGAGACTTCTTGGGTATCAAAATGTTAGTAATTAGATCCACAAAATCAGAACCAAATTTTTAGGTTACGGGGTATTCTCTGTTTTTATATAAAGGACCATTTCTGCTTCAAAGTCCCTTCAACTCTGTGCAGCACTGTTATCTAAAGCTTTGTGAGTGATCTTTCTTTAGGTGTTTCTTATGCTTGTGGCTTTTGAACATCCTAAACAAAAAAAATGACCCGGTGAGATGGTGCATTACACTACTAATGCCTCCAGAAGATGAACAGTTTGACTTTTTGTACATATTTACAGGAAACCTCTCTCAAATTTCACTCTGGAAATGTGCAGTATGGTTGCTGTGCCTTTTTTTCTAAGTATTTGTGTTGGATCTAACCCACAGTTACTGTGGTATTCATGAATAGGCTGAGATTTTTTGAGAAATCTCCATACCTATTTTTGGTGTATGGACAAGCTTTCAGTCTTTTGCTCTGTTGATTAGCAGATTTTATGAATGCTAAAATGTTAGCAAAAAAATTAATTTATACTGGAATATAGTAACTGAAAAAATAAGATAGCTGGTACCAAAATACAGTTACATATCAGAAAAAAATTGAGGTGAGTGGTAAAGATACTGTGAGAATGAAGAAAGAGGAAAGTGTAATGATAATCACGAACGCAAAGAAAGCAAAGATCACCTTCCTAGAGATGTAAATTGAAAGCAATGATAATAAAAGTACAAGTTATGACAATAGGCTTGTACATGCAAAAGGACGAATATAATTTTCGGAATCAGTTTAGAAAGGATTAAAATGCCTCTTGAGTGTCATCTTTATTGCAACCATTTTTGCCAGTCCAAGTCTTATCACTAATATTTATCTTTAATAATTGGAAAAGAGTGAACATTTGATATTATCTGGGAAAAAGTGTTCTTTAGTGAACAGGAGGTAGTGAAAGATTACTCTGTAGAGGACTTCTCAGTCTTTTAACAATGCATATTCTCAACATGCTAAAACTGCAGAGAATTTTCACAAAAGATATCAAGAAGTCTAATAACTGTTTCACGTGGGTTTGTTATGTTTTTTGGCTTCATTTATTTCTAGAACAATGGCTATGACTGATAATCTTGTTTATTTTTTCAGGGTTAGTTTAACCTTTAAAGACAAATTTAATTATTTGGCAGCTGTATGTTTTCTCATAATTTAGTCCTTTTTACTAGAAATTATTGTTATAGAAAAAAGAGAAATATTTGTTATTTTTTGGTGGACATTACTGGCATCAGTTATGAGTTTGGAAAAAAGTTGAGAAACCTGGTACACAAAATTGGAAATAATGATCTGTAAAATATAAGCAAGTGCAGACAGTTCAGCATTGTCATCCATGGCTAAAAATGTCATTATTAAACTGTTCTGGAACTTCACTCCAGTTTACATATGGGTAACTGAAAATTTAAAGCCCAACCATGGACTCCTCATTTAGCCAGCCAGGGTACACCTGACAAGATATGCACATGTGGCAGTGGGGTTTGAATGTTAAAGTAGAATCTTTTTCTTTTTCAAAGCAGCCAATGCATTATTGGCATAAAATTATACCACCAGTCAAAATAAACTTGATTTCCTTGAGGTAGAGATGGATCTCTCAATTTCTGTGAGTTAGCCTATGTATGAGATAGAAAGATGTATACAATAGTTATATGAAATGATCCTATTCTTATTACTTAGTTACACATTTTTTTCAGAAAAGAACAGTTGAAAAATCATAGATTAAAACAAGAGGCCACAAACAACAGAAATTTCTGTTAAAGGCTACAATAAATTTTGTTGATTACAAATAAACTTTTTGGCAAAGCACCTTATCTTTCTGTCTTCAGTTCAAATTAGAATATTGTTGCCTGAGTATTAGGCTGGTTATTAATATGCTGAAGACATACACGTCGTGCTCTTCTTAAAAGACATGGCAACTTCTAAGGGTACAGTTGGTTACACTGACTTACCCTCAGCTGCTCTGGTCAAGGTGTAGTTCCTCCAGATGTGACTCCAGACACTCATTCCCATTAACCCCCTCTCCACCCCAAGGTTAGGACAGTCAGAATTTATTAAGCACAAACTATTTTTTTGTTCAGATCTGGGTGTTAATCTGCACTAACAACAAACAAAATACTCCCAAAAAGGAAGGTTCTCAGACCAAATAATTTCCTACGCCTCCTTTTAAGAGTGACCAAGAAAACATTTATGACAGCTTTTCCTGGGAAAGGGGAGAGGTAGGAATAACCTGCTTAAAGAAGGCTGGTAAGGGCTTTGCTAATTTGAATTTGAAAGTGGTTTTGATGTCATGGCCTGTATATGACTAAAGGAAGTGTTTTGGATATTCAGGCAGGGTAGAGAAAAACATATTTACAAATACTTAAGATTTCATTTTTGCATTTTATGATGTGTGACAGATTGCTTTTATCTATTAAGTATATAAGAATTGTTATATATGATCAGACCGAAAGTCCAGCTCACCCAGTGGATGGGACAGAAGTCCTTATTGCTGCCCAAGAGTGACCAGTGCAGATGCCTCAGGAAGGATATAAGAACTGTTAAAATATAGTGATAATTTCCCAAAACAATTCCTACTCTAGACATGTGCCCCAGTCAGGGACTCCCTGAGCCCTGGTGTCACTGAATTCAAGAGGGACACAGCTCTTGCATAGCTGTAATCTATCTACTGCTTTCTATGAACACAAGGATACAGAAGGGATGAACATTAACATTAGAGAGCAAAACACCCATGCAGTAAGTTGCTGGAACCAGTTAGGTTTCATAACAGATTTTGAAGAAAAACATTTTTCTTTCCCAAATTCCCACATGATTACTTAAACAGCAGTTAGTTCCACTCATCTGTTATCTTAAAGAATTCCTGTATACATTAAGAAGCTTTACTATTAACTCTTTATCACTGAGCATCAGCGTTTTCATACACCAGAAATATATTGTGGAGGATTCAGGTGAATTAAACCAAACTGACTAGTACCATCTTAGATACCACACGGTGTCTCAGACGTAGCATGGGACTGGCAAAATGACACAGGACCTATGGAAGAAGTGCACCCTTATAGGGTAGCTGATCACTACACGAATGCTTTAGGATGTTTAAAATGCCACCAGGTGCTTATTAAGATTCTTACATTTAATTTTTTTTTTTATTAAAAGGGTTTTCTAAACTTTAAAATAACTACAAGTTATATGAAAGCAATAATTTGTTATTACTATAGTTTATATCAGAAGAATATCTGAGAATGTTAACTTGGCAACTAACTTTATTTCTGGGCAGAATACTGAAATTAGTACGTGTCTTTTATTATTTAGAAGTCCTTTTCTTCTACAGGAACAAATCTGGAAAAATAAAGAAAGCAAGTGGGTTTTCTTGGTGTAATATTCATGTTCAGAAAAGAGTTTCCAACCAAAAAATTGGAAATGGACTAGAGAAAAGAAATTCAGAATACCTTAGATATAACCTGAAAACTGAGTTGCCGGTATGGTTGTTATATGTGTGGTTTAGAAATTACTTATGCAGTTCCATTCATCCCTAAAGTATATATCTATTTGTACTGGTAATGCCTACTGAATTCAGTTTCTTTTATGTTGCCTTATGGTAATGTTCACTTTTCTGTGTATGAGTTGCTATTATAGATCTCTCTAAAAGGCTTTCACTGTCTCCCTAGGCTACACTTTACTACAAAGCATTTTGCATATCTTTGTGTAAAGTACACCCTGTGTTAAAAGATGAAAATCATTGATTGATTCAATTCTCAGATGTTAAACTGCTTTTCCAAATATGTATTTTTTGCATTTTGCATTTTTGTGGCATCCATTTCTGTTATTAATGTTCTTTTAACAATCTCGTCTTGGTTTGTTTACTCTGATCAATACAGTAATGGCATATCCACTATAGAATAGCATTTTATAATGTAAAGAAAATGTTTTCCGTATTTTCCAGATGAAACAAAGTATATACCACTAGGGAACAGGGATGTTTAATTATAGTTCTTTTACCTGTTGAAGAATAGTGATTGGGTTTCAACTTGAGTTGAAACATTTTAATCCAAATTTACCAGCTGTCTTTTAAAAGACACAGAGAAAACTTTCAGTCACGAGGCTAGTAAGAATCCTGGCCAGAAGTGTAGCAGCACAGAGGTATGCAGCTCTTTAAATTATCCTTTTATGTCAGGGAAAACCTTAAGCAAAGCTGTCCGTGTTATCCTCCTAGAAATCTTCATTTGTGCCCCAGCAGTGGGGCACTGGGGAGGTTCTCACTCTAAGGGAAGAGGGAAGCCTTAGGCAGATACCCCACTAGCTGGGAACCTGCTGTGCCTGAAATGAATAAATGCCTGACCTGGGAAGTGAGAGGGTCTTCCAAAACTCAATTAAATCAACAGCACCAAAGCTGGGGGTCCTGTGTGTTTCTGAGTGAATTCAGATCCCCTCACAGCTACTGCTGTGCCAAGGAGAGGATACAGCAAGTGGAGTTCCATGCTCATGACCCACGGAAACAGAATCTATATTCTGCATGACAGACTCCTAAAAAAAGTAGATCTAGAAGTGATTGAATTTATAAGAATATATATTCGCAGACTAATATATTAAGGTAGGATCTGCAGAGTTGACATTTTTTAAAGCTGAGCAGAGGAACTGTGGTTAGTCTTGTGATTTCTTTTTTTCTATTTTTTCCTTCTTTCACAAAAAAAAACCCCACTTATTGAATATTTATTTATTTATATGGAATTAATATTTATTTATATGGAAAATTGTTTTTTTGATGCTAATCAAGATTAAAGATTGTATATATTACTGTATATATCATTTTGCTCTACATAGAGGCCTACAAGTTTTCCCTGCATTTTTTCTGC